>NC_135788.1:19032500-19107500 GCF_051106095.1 Pogona vitticeps
TGTTGTAGAGTAGGAGTGGTCAACACAAAGCCCACGGCACAAATATTTTTGCATTCTCCACATAGCCTTGCAGTGATCATGATGACAAATATAAAACCACTGTGGTGACGAAATAGGACAAATCAAGACACAGTGAGTAGGGAGCATATACTGTGGGGTCTTGACTTGAGAACTTAATCCGTATTGGAAGGCGGTTCTCAAGTCAAAAGGTTCTCAGGTCAAATCTGCATTTCCCATAGGAATGTATTGAAAACCATTTGATCCGTATCTGCTCTTTTCCGTCCATAGAAACTAATGGGAAGCTGCTATTCCGCCTTCGACCACTAGAGGGGGATATTTTGTTTCTTTTTTTCTTAGGTCAAGAAAGGTTCAGGGAAGGCAGGGAAAATACAGTCCAGGCAGTACCAGGCAGTCTGAAGACTCCCAATCCACTCTCTAAACGCTGGGAGGAGTGAGGAAGCAGACAGGCACCCTTTTCACTGGCCAACAGTTAACTGAAAGTTCAAATTTTGCACTTTCCCTGCCTCCCACGTGGTTTTTTCAGTTCTTAACTCAAATCTAAGTATTTAAGTCAAGTCAATATTTTCCTATGAGAGTGGTTCTTAAGTCAAAATGTTCTTAACTCAAGCCGTTCTTAAGTCAAGACCCCACTGTACCTTGTTTTCACACTCAGTAGAGTCCTCAGAATTGTGACTTGTTTTAAAAGGGAAAAGGCATCCTCTTTTGATGGCAGCCTCATGGCAAATTTAGCAGTGGTAGTAGGATTTAGCTCCCCCCAGTGGATTCAGCAGTACCAACGTGAAATCCATTGTGAGAGGTTGCCAGTACTGCCCACTTTTGTGTAAAAGGAATGTAGAACTGAGTGGTAATTCTTTCAAAATCACAACAGGATCATGCAGGTTCCAGCATATGCTATGCTACTTCTAGAAGTGAAATTGCTTGCTTGTGCAACAAATAGCTTTATATGGGTGCCAACTGCTTGCAACTCAAAGATTTGCACTGAAGATTTATATCTCATGCAGGGGCACGTAATTCAGAAGAGTTAGGCAAGCGTGTTCTTGGTCCTAAGAGTCCAATTACAAGCAAAGGGATTCAACCCTGCAATAAAATAACTGCTCCTATGCTTAGAGATGGAATTTATGAGTACTGTATCTCATACCATAAAATATAAAGCATCCGTTGCTACCTTGAACTTCCCTAAGGAATATACAAAAAGCTGGCAGAGAAAGAAAGAAGGAGAGAGAGAGAGAGAGAGAGAGAGAGAGAGAGAGAGAGAGAGAGAGAAAGAAAGAAAGAAAGAAAGAAAGAAAGAAAGAAAGAAAGGAAGGAAGGAAGGAAGGAAGGAAGGAAGAAAGAAAGAAAGAAAGAAAGAAAGAAAGAAAGAAAGAAAGAAAGAAAGAAAGAAAGAAAGAAAGAAAGAAAGAAAGAAAGAAAGAAAGAAAGAAAGAAAGAAAGAAAGAAAGAAAGAAAGAAAGAAAAATAGTATTATGCCAGCTCCTCCAGATTTCTTAGGAAAGGTCTGATTCAAAGTGAACAGAATGGCTAAAATTATGTCAACAAATACTTTATATATATTGGCATCTACAGAGTTCATTTACCCTTTGCTACTGGCCACTAAATTACAGTTCACCACCATAAGGCAAACAAAAGCACTGACACACTCCAGCTGCCTACAGTCAACCAAACTTCACACACAAGCTAACACACACAGAGCCATCGTGTGTGTATGACTATCATATCTCTGTCACTACTTACTACATTAACCTATTGTAAGTAATAATTGTTATGATGTGTCACCAAGTCAATTCTAACTTATGGCAACCCTCTCAGTGTCCATGGTTTTCTAGATATAAAGTTTACTCACCATATACCATATTTTTCCATTTATAAGACAACCTCATTGTATAAGATGACCCTCCCACCATTTTCTAACCCCAAATTTGAAAATCTGATCACTGTTATCCCCACCACTTCCTAAACTCGGGGCTTAGCAAAAGGAAAGGGAAAGCACGGATCAAAGCGTGCTGCTGCTTGCTGCTTATATACCACCCCATAGTGCTTCAAGCACGCTCTGGGCGGTTTACAAGTTAATTATGCAGGCTACACATTGCCCCCCCTGCAAGCTGGGTACTCATTTTACCGACCTCGGAAGGATAGAAGGCCGAGTCAACCTTGAGCCAGCTACCTGGGATTTGAACCCCAGGTCGTGAGCACAGTTTTGGCTGCAGTACAGCGGTTTAACCACTGCGCCACGAGCCTCATGATTACTGAGCCTGCAACCAGTGCTGGAGGCAGCAGGAGGAGGAGGCAGAGACTGAGTCAAAGAAGCAGCCGGGCTTCTTTGACGCAAGAAGACGATCGCTGGAGGGGGTGATTGGGTGGTGGCGGTGGCGGCAGCAGTCAATGGGCAGCCGCGAGAGGCGACCAAGCCTGGCTGCTTCTTTGCCTCAATCTCCACCTCCTTCTGCTGCTTTCCATGTATAAAATGACTCCCAATTTTTTCTCTAATTATTTTAGGAAAAAGTGTTGTTTTATACACAGAAAAATACGGTAAAGACCAAGATCATCCATACTCTTGTATTTCTGATCACCATATATGGGTGTGAAAGCTGACAGGGGTGAGTAGGAATGATTCATTTGAAATGTGGTGTTGGAGGAGAGCTTTGCAGATATCCTGGATGGCCAAGAAGAAAAACAAGTGGGTGAGAGATCAAATCAAGCCTGAACTATCTCTGGTGGCAAAAATGTTGAAACACGGGCTGTCCTACTTTGGGCACATCATGAGAAGGCAGGATTCTCTGGAAAAGATTCTGGGGAAGGCTGAAGGAAGTTGGAAATAGGAGACTGGGTGGCTCCCTAAAGACAGCTACAAGTCTGAGTCTGCAGGAGCTGAGCAGGGCTATTGGAGACAGAATATTTTGGAAACTGCTCATTCAAAGGGTTGTAGTAAGTCAGAGGCAACTTGAAGGCAGATAACAACATAAAAATTACTCAGATGTAGTTTACTACTCCCTCCTTCTGGTGGCTCTCTGGAACTGTGCCGCTTGCCCAAGGTCACACAGTTGGCAGAGCACATACCCCCATGCGCCACAGACGCGCCACATAATCTCAGCTACCCCCTCAGCCACAGGAGGCAGGGCAGGCATTCAAGATCCTGGTCCCTGGTTCCAATCCACTCAGCTATACCAGCTCTTAGTATACTGAACAGACATTACCTCATATTATAGTTTACAGATTGTTTTACACCAGATGGCCCCTGGGCCACAAGTGGTCTCAAAGCTCCATTTATTTTGTTAGCCTATGAAAAATACTGCAGAGCAATCAAGAATATCTTTATTTAGTCCTCTACCTTATTTGGTTTTTTTTCCTAACAATTGAGACCAAAACTGTTTTGGCTGGGCGATGGCTAAATTGTTATCATTCAACCACCTTCAAGTTGAAACACAGAAGCAGGATGAAAGATAAAACTGATCTGAGGCACAGGCTGATGAGTGCTTGGAAAAGTTACCTTTTTTCCAGACGATGACTGCCTAATTCTCCAGGCAGCATGGCCAGTTAAGGTTTGAACCACAGAATGTTAATCCATATTTCACAGAACTCTGCTCACAGTAACAGGCATGTCTATGGCACCAGGAGAAAAGGTTGTCCAAATATGAATTATCTCTGTGTTTCGATTTGTCAGACCAAAACGTTTTAAGTGGCCCACTGAGACAACCAGCATTTTTCAAGTGGCTCATGGAGAGGAAGAGGGGTTTCTCAAGGATCTAACTAGCCTGTTGGTGATGTCATGAGATGGGGACAAACTGCCAAAATGGCAGTTTGTCTTGTGGTCACAAATTTGTGGAACCACGAATTTCTCCAGGGTGAACCAACGAACCACAAATCAGTTTGTCAGTTCTTTTTTGGCCAGCTCTAACAGAAACCAAGTTGCCTTTTGCAAAGGGCAGCCCAGTTTTCCTTAGAGCTGGCTCTGTTGCCCTAAGGGAAGAAGACATCACCGCCATCTTGGCAAAAAGGCAGCTGTATTTCCCTTAGAGGTGGTTCTGCTGCCCGAGGGAATCTGCCAACACCATATTTGCAAAGGGCAGCCCAGTTTTACTTAGGGCAGCAGTAGCCAGCCCTAAGGGAAGCTGCAGCCATTATATTTGCAAAGATGGCAGCAGCCAAGGTAAGGAGGTGATGGGGCAGTGGGAAGGGGGCAGGCTTTGGGTGTGAGGGCTTTGGGGGCAGGGGGATATGCTAGTCTAACCCTTCCCCTCTGGCTATGGGCTCACCGATCAGCTGTCCAGCCGGCCCATAGACAGAGGGGGAAGGCTAGGCTGCCTAACAGCCTAGTTTACCCTCTCTGGCTATGGGGGATGAATGAAAATGAATAAATATTAATCCCTTCATATTCATCAAGGTCTCCAGAACTGAGGAATACAAAGGGATAAATAGTCAACAAATCAGCAATTTCTGACAAATATCGCAATTTGTTTTTTTTTTGGTCATCCCCATGTCAAGTCATGAGATGCTTCAATAGCGACTAATTTCACTTTAAAAGCTAACAGCTTTGGAAGAGGAATTAAGTATTATCTTTTCACTGAATCAGTGCCAATACTAAACATACACACTTAAATTCACATTCCCTCTGTTTGCCAATATTGACTTGAATTCATTCTCAGCACAGCAGGAGCGCTTAAAAAAACCAACAACACACAAATGGAACATGTTTAGTTGACTTCCTAAAATAGAAAGTGTCCCCATATGTCCTACTCAGTATCACAGAGAAGGATGGGGAACATGTCTACTAAAATCAGGATTACGCGGCAACATCCATCTGGACATCTAGCAGAGAATCTTGCCACAAGGGAACTTCAATGGATTTCCCAGGTAGGCCTGGTAGCCAGAAATTGTATAAGGCAATTAAGCCTGATTGCATTTTTTTAAAATGTTAAAAGCCAGAAAGAAAGAAAGAAAAAGAAGTAGTAACACCCTTACATATGTTCTGTGAACAAGCATCAACAAATCTGCTCCCTATTTCCCCCGGGAGCAAGAGTTTTCTGCAAACCACATCCAGCAAACCAGAGACACTACCAGAAAAAGTTTCACTCAGTAAACACAGTCGATGTTGTGTTCCTTTACGTTACTCCTCATACAAACCTATATACATAAATTGCATTTCTTGCACAGTCTTCTTCTGCTAGATAGCTCAGGGGTTTAGGTATCTGGCTGTGAAGCCAGAAGTTGGGATTCCCCATTGTGCCTCCCTGACAGGGGCTGGACACGATCATCCACGAGGTCCCTTCCAGCTCTGCAGTTTTAAGATTCTAAGATTAAAATAATACAGATTTGCAAAAGCTACGCTGAACTTTCCAACATTTTTGTCTGTGTGCATATGTGTATGTACACAGAGAGAGAGAGAGACACGTGCCTCGGTTCTAAAATATTGTTTGCATATGTGTCTACATCCCAAAGGATTTCACATCAACTTTTATTATACATACGGCTCATTCTTTTCCATCCTAGTTTTTATTTTGTCCTTTATAGAAGGCCCAAAGCTTGGAAAAGTTACTTCAGGATTGCATCTCCTAGAACCTGCAAACCAGCATGGAGACTACTGGAGGGATATTCTGGTAAATTATAATCCAAAAAAAAGAGATAATTTTCCAACCCTATCGAAGCCGCTCTGAGAGTCCTTTTTGCTGAGACAGGGGATAAAATCTTTAAATAGATAAACACACAAATACCCAACCCCAGATAGAGATCTGGTTTCTAACTGTGCAACTAGATTGCAGCAATTTACACAGAATTAGAGGTTTCACTAATAATCAAGAAAATTGGAATAACAAAAAACTCCACAGTTCAAATAGCAGTCAGGGTTCCTATTAACATCCAGGCAAGAAGTAACTCAACTCCTGTTTGTTGCAAAGGACGCCAGATGAAGATTTACTGACTTTTATAACTGCAGAAATATATTTGTTGCTAAGAAGGTGATCTCAGCTCCCCTGAAGCTCTATCAAAGTGTCTGCAGAAGCACTTGGCTGATTTATGTATTCCCTTATCTACCTGGTCACTAACACTAAAAGCAACCCAAGCCAATTCACGCACTCTCTGCTGCACTCTAGTGCGCAAGCTGAACACTCTTTGAAAGACTCAACAAGTTTTTAGGAGCTTTACATTTAAACTATAACTTCAGCTTGAATCATACATCAACATTTGTTTGAACTGCATTATTAAAAAAAAAACCTGTGTGCCACAGAAAAGCAATGTTCACTCCATGGCTTTGCTGCTAGCTCTAAAAAAACAATATGTGGCACTCTCACAAATAGGAGAATTAGAAACACTGCAGTATAAAAATGACATAAAAACATAGGAGTATAAATATGAGCAGTTAGCTCAGTGAGTTAGGTATCTGGCTGCAGAGCCATAGGTTAGGACTTTGATTCCTCACTGTGACTCTTGGGAAAAGAACCAGGCTGTGTAATCATAGGCAGGCTACACAGTCCCCAGGATGTCCTCAGAAGAACAGAATGGTAAACCGCTTCAGTTTATTCTCTACCTAGGAACTGCTAGAAAAGAGTCGCCATAAGTCGGAATCAACCTGATGGCATGCTAGTATAAGTATCAGTATTAAACAGCACTAAAATTGAAGAGGAATGGAGACGTCTCAGTGGGAAAACATTCTTAGTAGTTCTTTTTGTTGCAAGGTAGGAATCATTATGCACTTCACGAGTACATGGCCATGGATCACACTTGGCTAGGGTATTCTGCAAATTATACTCCAAAATAAGAGAAACTTTCCCCATATCTCGGCCCAGCTTAAGCAAAATGCCACATGGACCGTGGAGGTCCTGCAGACCTTCAGAACAAAGTAGAAATATTTTTGTTTCTAAAGCAAAATAATTTGAATTCTACTTGTAAGGGGAAAAAACTATGTTCAGGGTGCATTTTTTCTGCAACTTATATTTGATCTTATGGGTGGATTTGAATATGTTTATGAGTAATCTGGTGAGAAAGGCCAGATTACTCATAGTAATCACCAGATTATGCCTTTCTCACCAGATTACTCTTAAACATGTTTGAATTTGTTTATGGGTTCAAATGTAGTGTTAGTGGCAACAGTAGGTTGCAGAGAAAATGTGAAATATCATAGAAATCCTCACCCTACTTATCACTAATGAAGCTGGGCAGGAAGCAAAATCTATTTTTCTAATTTGTGCCTCATGCCCAGGGTTGTTTTAATGTATCCTTGATGTAGAAATCAGACAGATGGAGAAAAGCAAACAAATGTCTGCCAAACTCCCCATCTGGGTAATATTCTCACCAGCTCAACAAAATCCTTGTTTTGTCTCAGATCTACCATAACTCATTTTCATCCCCAGTCACATCTCCCAAACAGAGTTAATAATGCAAAATATAAACATAACATCAAGAGTTCACATAGAACATCATCATAACTTTAAACTAACATACATTAGTTAATGTAATGAGAACAAGATAATGACAAAGAATTGCCAGTCAAGACTCCACATTTCTCAGAGATATGTTTGCTTTGTTTAGGGAACAGCTAGAGTGGTGTAGCATTGTCACAAGTTAAAGATGATAATCCAACAGCATCCCAGCAACACCTGGGGATAAAGTTTAAGAATCAGAGGTCTAAATGGTGACTCTGCCTTTCCACACCTAGGCAAACAAAGAAGCCATTTGACACTGATTGCACCTCCCCTGCCTTTGCTCACTTGTCTTCCTGCACAGAGCTAGAAATGTAGATTGACCAGAATTCCCATACTTGACGATGGAACCGTGCAATGCACAGGCCATTTTTTAAAAAATGATGCTAATTATGCATCAGCCAGGACAAACACAGGTGCTCAAGGAACTATAAAATGGTTTAAACCTCAAAAAGGTGTCTTTGTTGGTGCGTTTTCTAGCTACTTTCAAAAATCAAAAAGGCATTTTAAGAGGAGTTTCGTTGGGAATGTTTCACATTTTATGCCACTCATGCATCTTTTTTTTTCTTCAAGAGAGAAAATAACAGAACTGTTTAACAAGTAACAGAACTTACATTTTCAGCATTGCAACGAGGGATGAATGAAAAAGGGATACTGTAAGTCATAACTGACTTGATGGCACATTATTATTTTTATAGCATGTTACATTATGGCTACAAACTTTATCTTTCTCTGCTTCATGAATCACTGCACACGTGCATATATCTTCTTGTTCACCAAAGTCAGACCACGCCTCTCAGCTGCATACTCAAGTGTTCAGATAGTAGGCATCCTTCAGTCTCAAGAGACTATAGTAACGTGCTCTGAATACAGAGATCTTGGAACAACGTCTAATGTGGCAGAGAAGGCCAATTCGAGAGTGACAATCCCTTCCACACTGAAGACAAATACAACCCGTCCCCTGTCCAGCTCCCTGATTTTGCTGGTTTTGGGACTGCCTCTTCGCCTCGGCCTGCTGAACAAGTATCTCTTCAAATTGGGAGAGGCCGTGATGCACCGCCTGCCTCTAGGCTGAACACTCAGATGTCAAGGTTTCCCATCTGTTGAGGTCCATTGCTAAGGCCTTCAGATCCCGCTTGCAGATATCCTTGTATCGCAGCCGTGGTCTCCCTCTGGGGCGATTTCCCTGCACTAAATCTCCATACAGGAGATCTTTTGGAATCCGATTGTCAGCCATTCTCACAACAAGTGTTCACATATGTAGGATTAGAGTGGAAGAGCAACACCCCTCAGGTGTTATGTTATCTGTATACATTCTTGTTGTGATCAAGGCAGGGTATGTTTCCAGCTAAGAGTTTCATCTTCAGGGACCCAGATCTCTGCTTACATGTATAATACAGATAAAACACTAGCATATGCAAATTTTTATGCAGAGTAATGTCCCATGGAACTGAAACTCAAATCTCTTAAGTGTGTAACAACAGCTCTAGGATCAAGATTTTCTGTTACATATTAGAACTGCATGCACATACAGTGGGGTCTCGACATACGAACGTTTTGACTTACGAACTGCTCTCATATGAATATATAGACTCGACTTATGAACTTAGATTCGAGTTACGAACTCTTTTTTTCCCTTTTTTTAAAAGCTAAGTCATCTTAGGTTAGAAGGAAAAAAGAAAAAATATCCCCCTCTAGTGGCAGAAGGCGGAATAGCAGCTTCCCATTAGTTTCTATGGACGAAAAGAGCAGATACGTATTAAATGTTTTTCAATGCATTCCTATGGGAAATGCAGATTCGACTTAAGAACTTTTCGACCTGAGAACTGCCTTCCAATACGGATTAAGTTCGTAAGTCAAGACCCCACTGTAACTTTATTTCACAAGATGTTCTGAATCTGTGACATCAAATGAAAAGGCCCAGAGTTTGGAAAAGCATAATAGCAGTCTAAAAGGTAGAAACACTTTGTTGTATTGTTACAGGAAGTTTCAACATAATGAGAGAACACTTTGAATAAACTTCAAATGTCAGAGCACATTGCTGGCACCACAATATTAGGATTCCGCTTTCTTCATGCAATTTTAGGATACTGTTATTACTGAAAGTAACAAGCACAGGATCAAATGCTATCCCACTGCTACATTCTCTAATAAAAATGCACACTCCAACTCTGTTGGAGACATTGTATGCATTATTCTGAAGTGTTATGCACCACTGCTCACTCCCACTCATTTTCACAATCACCTTGTGACGTTTGTAATCATCACTACAGTTTTATAGATATAGAGTTAGCACTGAAAAACAAAGACGTTTTGAAGATCATCCAGGAAGTTCACAGTCAGAATACAAATGAAACCCAGGCACAAAAGAATTATCAGATAGCACATTACTTACTGTCATTACTTACTAAGTACTTACAGAACTTAGATATGTGATTCTGCAATGATTACAGCTCCTAGAACCACACAGCCAACACAGCACAGATTTCATTTATTCAAATTAGAATTCTGTTTACAAAGTTATGGGCAGTGGTCTGGTTCTGAAGACTCATCTGCATCATATGCTTATAGCAGTTTAATCCCACATGGCTGCATTTTATGGAATCCTGCGAAGTGTAATTCAGTGGGGGGCTTAGAATATCCTGCCATCCTTCCCTGAACTGCAACACTAGAGTTCTCCAGATGAAACACTCTAAGCACCTCCCGAAGTGCAAATTCCAAGCAGAGCAGTAAGTAAGGCGAGGCAACTTCAACCCATGGTGCCAACATTGAAAGGGTGCAAAACTTTGCTGCTGGAAGGACATGAAGGCACCTCCCCTGAATGTGTTCACCACCTCTAGCTGCTCCTCCCTGGGGAGAGAGAAACATAAAACAGGCAGACTCCACATAGAACCAACGGCTGCCATGTGCTCAGACGTATGTATTGCTTCCCATTACTCCATCCTCTCCCTTCATATGCTCATCTCAGGTGATCCAAGCTCAAACAATAAGGTAGCAAAGCCCTATTACAAAACTGCATTTAGACTCCAATTCCAGAAGCGCTGTAACTACGTGGTTCAGATACACTCTCAGTCAGCCCTCTCATCCATTAACAGTGCATCTTAGCAAGTTCCAAACAGATATTTTAACACTTTTCTTCTTCACTAACCCTACACTGATCCTGCATTCTGGGATGATCAAGAACAGATTCTGCTCCTCCTCTGTAGGACTACTTTCAAGTGCTATCATATCTCCCCTCAGCCTTCTTTACTCAAGACTAAACATGCCCAATTCTCTCAGTCGTTCCTCATAGGGCTTGGCTTCCAGCCCCTTGATCATCCTTGTTGCCCTTCTCTGAACTTGCTCCGGTTTGCTGGCATCCTTCGTAAAGTGTGTTGCCCAGATGAGGCCTGAGCAGTGCTGAAGTTGACTCAAATTTTGCTGCCTAAGGTGAAGAACAAGATAGCACTTTTGCGTGATTCCATCTGCAAAAACCAACTGAACTGCCCCATCACACTGGTGCTGATGTAGATTTCTCTACCTCATGTGAGGTCAACAGGCTAGATTAAGGGATACAGAGCAGATGGCCTGGAGCACATAGGTCTGTCCTTCAACACATGGGAACAGCCAGAAAGCTGTTCTACGATCCACAGTTATCCTGGGGAAACAATCTCATTCTGCATTCAGGGCCATCCCTGAATTCACACACTGTGTCAAAGCCACCTATCTTACAGCCACTAAAAAAGATGTAAACTATTTTTTGACATAAAAGCAGTTTTCTCTTTATATCCGATGCTTGTGAAATTACTTACCATTTTGTAACATAACAGTGCATCCTAAAGGTGTGAGCGTGCATGGAATGCTTTTTACCTACTTGTCACCGAAAACATGATGCCATGCCAAGAAGTATCAAATGAAGCTCATATAGAGAAGAAAACTGGATTTTTCATGCACATGTCATCATGTTGAATTCAATAAATGTTTCTAGATGTAGGAAATCAAGTACTAAGATATATGCATAAATGTAAAAAATAAAATTGTACTCTTCGAAAAAATTAATTGAGCTAAGAAGGGTAACAAATATGATTCTGAGAAAGAAAAGAAATGAGGAGTCAACAATATGAACTTTTTTCAGTGAGGAGAACTAAGGGAGTTATCTCTTTTTTTTTAAAAAAAAGAAGAAGGAATAAGTGTAAATTAAAATCAAGAATTAAAGTCATGTAACAGTCTAATGAAGTTCACTCATGTATAGCCTATAGAGCAAGTGCCTGTTAGAAAGAAATAGAATTCAGAAACCTGCTGTTATCTTTCCACAGACAGCTTACTCCTCACCAATTTCCTCTCTAATCTGCAGTTAATTAGTCGGCACCATCAAGTTATTAAAAAAACATTTCTCCAAGAAATAATTACTCCATATACATAACACATCCATTTTTATTACAATGTCTTAAAATGTAGACCTTAAACAAAATTACAGACAAGCAATAGCGTTTATTTACTTTTGAGAAATAATAAATTGCACGGTTTTAGGGACGTTTTTCATTAAAGATTAAAAAAAATATTCAGCTCTAATAACAATATTGCCTTCAGCAGTGCTTAATCTTCATTCATTTTTGTTCAGGTGGAAAATTGACATTGGAATGGTTTGTCTTAAAAGGCAATGTAAGCTCTCTGTTTTTAAAGATGCTGCTTCCCTCCTTTTTAAAAAAGTACCTGCAGAAAATGTTTGGAAATCTGCTAGGTGTCATTCCCTTTATAATAATAAATAACAGCTATGTGTTGTGAAATCAATTCTGACAGTGACTCTTCCCAGAGTCTTCTAGGTAGAGAGTACTCAAGAGGTGGTTCGCCATTCCTTTCTTCGAGGGGCTCTAGAACTGTGTAGCTTGCCCATGACTACACAGGCTGGCTCTTCTCCCAGAAGGCACAGTGGGGAACTGACCTCCCAACTTCTGGTTCTACAGCCAGACACCTAAACCACTGAGTTATCATGTTGGCTGATTCACTTTGTTTCTGCTAAATATCTCCACAACAATTCCGTATCACAGGTAAAGAGAAGACCAAAGCAATACAACTTTCTGAGGCCAATTTTTTGTTCAGTATCTTTTGCTCTAAAGTTTCTTCCAGACAAGGCAAACTTTCCGCCCCCTTCGCTTTCACTTTCACAAAGCATGGAGTTTACTAGGATTTACATCCAAACTGCTCTTTAAGAAAATAACTTCTCTTTAGGAAATATTTTTTTAAAAAAATCTTTAAAAAATCTTTAAGATATTGCACTTTTCCACTGGACCCTCTCTTCTGGAGCCTGTTTGTTTGCCTGAAAGTTTTTTATTGGGAGGCTCTCAGTGGACATCAACTTCAAATGAAAAGCACCACAGTGCTAAATTTCACATGCACCCCACCCTTGGATCAAGTGATGCTCAAAACAACCCACAGCTTCAGGAGAAATGAAAAGCTACAGAATATCACAGAAAAATCACTGTGCTAAGTGAAATAGAGGAACATTGCATGAATGGCAGGAAAAATATTGACAACATCAGTGCTGAACCAGATACACTGTGGAAAACAAATGCTCCTTCTGGAAGAATCTTTAGTTAAATTGAGATAAATATTCCTTCTGGAGGAAGAAATTAATCTTCACTTGGGCCAAAGACAAAGAATCATAAGAGTGAATACAAAGAGAAGCTTGATCTGGCTGGTATGTGTGTTTGTGTAGACACACACATACACATCATATGCTCACATGCAAACATACACACATATAGACATATATTAATATCATAGCAGAAGATCACAGTATCTGTTAGTAAGGCAACAATGTTGACTTCAGCAATTAATGACTTCGGAGAATATTTTTATAACTGAATTTAGAGGGACAGATGGTGCTGTTGCCATCCAGATGTTTTGAACTACAACTTCCATGAGCCCCACCCAGGAAGCTCAATGGCCAAGGGTTGTAAGAACTAAAGCCCACCCATTCCTGGAGAGCACACATTTCCTTACCCCTAGAACACTTACAGTGAGTCAAAAGGCTGTTACTGTCAGCTGTGACTTGTAGTGGCTTTCATTTCAATATAATTTTCTCTGCCTTTCTTGGAATGGTGAGAGACTTAACCTCAGGTCTTCCATTTGCAAAGCATGTGCTCTTCCCCAAACCAAGAAGTCCAGATACCCTTTACTAGATGCCTTATTTCCACCCTTTTGACTATAGCACATATACCCTGGGAAAATGGCAGGCCACTGCAAACTATCCACACACCTTTCTAACCACTATGCAGGGGGAAAGAGATGACAAATGGATTCACAGAATGGAGATTTGTAAAGTTAGAACTGCTATAGGGGAAAAACTGCTATGGAAAGATTTGGCGCATTAGTATATCACTTAAATTAACTGCCTGCCTGCTTTCTTTCTTTTTCACTTTGATGGATTACAGTGAGTTCTAAATTAATTGTACCATCAAAATTCATTACAATTTACATTATCTGCATAGTGCCATAAGCTTCCACCACAAAAGCCATATCCCCTCATTTTATTTTGTAAAATTGGATTAATTTAGTAATTTTACTCTGTTGAATTTTAAACAGTGTAAACCAAAAAAAAAACACATCATTGAAAATATGCTTGTAGAAAGAAAGGTTAGCTTCAGACAATTTTCTACATCTTCCTTGTTTCATACAGTCTTAAGCCCTGCTGGCAGGTATCCATTTGATGTAAAACAAAAATCTCTTTACCTGTCTGTGCATACATACAGTGGTTGAAATCCAGTAATATGTGACAACTAGGACAAGGTCATTGAATCCATGGACTCTACAGAGGTGGGATTCAGTGAATCATCCATGGAACCTACAGATTCAGTGGATTTACTCTTACTAGGAACTGCTGGACAGTTCAGTGGTTTAGGTATCTAGCTGTGGAGCCAGAGTTCGATTTCCTATGTCTCCTTAACAGGGATTGGGCTGGATGCTCCATAGGGTCTCTTCCAGCTCTGCAGTTCTAAGATTATTATTCTAAGATAATTATTGTAGTTCAGTCACTATGTGCTCCCTGTTAACTCAACAGACCAAAGAATCCTGCACTCTCTGATCCATGGAAGAAAATGGGACAAAAAGTGTCAAGATCTCATCCTCTCCTGCTTCTATCCACAGATATTGGTCTCTGACTCTCCACCCACACTGTCTCTCAAGAAGGCGTAGAAAAATGGGCTAGGGAGGGCAGACCATAAAGGGCCAATAAGAGAAAGATTCATTTAGCAAAAGGGACATGCAGAAGTGATCAGAGAGCACTCTGGTTTGCACATAAAACATTTGAGTTCGGCACTCAATATCTCCAGACAAAAAGACACAAGTAGTCAGGATCAGTACAGGGTGGTCAAACGTCCTTGATGTTGTTAGATAGCAAACTACAGAATTCCCCACTACTACATCTGTTGGCAAGAGCTGATGGGAGCTACAGTCCAACAGAATCCAGAGGGCCACATCTGACCTCTCTCTCATATGTTGGGGAAAGAGTTGGGCACAAACCTAGTGGTTCAACATGGTTCAGTTGCTCAGGCGCACAACTGTTCCACGGGCATCCTGGCCCACCTCCTCTGGTAGATGCCCATTCCGAGGCAGCGGCGCAGCTTCTCAGCCCTGCCTCCTCCAGGCGCTACCGCTGAGCGGGCATCCACTGGAAGAGGCACAGTTGGGAAGCTGCACCGCTGTTTCTGAGTGGGTGCCTGCCTGAGAAGGCGGGGCAAGGGAAGTCAAGGCACCCATAGAACAGCTGTGCAGCTGAACTGGTTTGTGCCCATCTCTAGCTCAGCTGTGTACAAAATCATGGAGAGCTGTAGCCAGACTGAGTAGCCTCGGATGGGGAACCTCATGGTTTATGAGGCAAATCTGATCTCTCTGAATTTCCACAGCATTTCTTCTTTACCATGACATTAGGTTTGGAAAGCTTTTGTATAGGGTATTCTCTTTACCACTACCATAACCCAAAAGGTTGAAATGTTCTCCTAAGACCTATGTACTAGCAGTAAAGTCTTCAGAACACGCTAGGTCTTTTTTACTTCTGTCCTTTAAGTTTTGCCCCTACCGATCACTGGCATGTGGGGCCCCAATTTTTTTAAAATTGAATTTGGCTTTCCTGCCTGTGGAGTAGAAAATACAGGATAAGCAGGCAGACAGACTGAAGGATGAATTATTATCACTCAATTCTTATTATCCATCTAGTTTTTAATCTATACTTCTAAGGCTACAACCTTCTGCACACTGTTCACTGGGAGCAAGTCCCCCTAAAATCAGTAAGGCTTATTTCTCAGTAAACACCACAAAAAGTATAGAACACATCATGTTTAATGGGGCGCAGTAGGTCATTCCCAGCTTTTGCTGCCTAAATTTATGGTCTTGAGAAGGGAGAATAAATTCAAATTGCAAGGACCAATTTCCGTTGTATAAATAGCTCAATTTAGTTAATGCACTAGAAACGTATTAACATGTTTGCACTCTGCCCAGTACTAATAACCCTACAACATCTGCTTATAAAATGCATTCCTACATTCTCCTAGAAATTAATATATGCCACAATTCTTCTGTAATCACAGGTAATTCCTTCCATCTGTTAACCACTGCACAAAAATGTTCCCTCCCCACAAAAAAAGTAACACTGCGCTCTTTTGCTTTCCTCGGTATCATTAAGGATATGTGGTGGTGATGTGTATGTCTATGGGGTTTTTTTGCTTGTTTTTCTGAAATCTTTACTATCCACATTTTATTGACCTCTGGGTTTAGTCCAGAAGATTTCTGCAAGACATGTAAAATTAAGGTACTTTGTGTTATGCAAGAGTGAAATCGAGGAAATCTCCTGCAATACTTCATATACACCAAACCTTATGCCTTCATATGCTGTATTTCTGTAAAGTAACAATAATTGTCTGTTGCCAAATCAATTCTAACATGGTGACCATTTTCAAGGTTTTCTAGGTACAGAATACTCAGAAATGGTTTACCACTCCCTTCTTCGGAGGCGTCTTGGGACTGTGCAGCTTGCCCGATGACACATAGGCTAGTTCTTCTTTCAGGAGGCACAGTGGGGATCTGAACTTCCAATCTCTGGCTTTGCAGCCAGATACCTGATTCTCTGAGCTATCCATCCACCTGTAGATTAATAAAGGCACCTATTTGTGCAAGGACTGGCTTGGCTGCATTGCAAAAGCTATGACCCCTTTGTGATCATGCAATAAATTTCTTTAGGAGTGAAGAAATAACAGCCACTAGAGTCTGTGGTGTATTTTATAGCAATCCAATGGCAAGAAATCCAGAATAAAACATAAATGTTGGTTTTCTTCTGCTTTCCCAAATGTTCCATTATTAACACGCTTCACATACATTTATGGTTAAAGCAACTCCAAAAATTTCTCCTTCCATCTAAAATGTATATGTCTGGTTAAAATACTTAAAAATGGTGTCCAAATAATGATACAATTATATGACTGGGAAATTCTGAAGAACAAATAGTATCCACCATTGGTGGCTAATCAATGGCCACTCAGCTGACCCATATATGCAACAGAATAAGGTTGGAAGAACAGAAACACACAGCTTTAGACTGTGAATCTCACTTAAAAAGTTCACTGCAACAAGAAAATGATGCACCAGGGAAAAGGTTCTGCTGTACCTCTCTGCTAGTTTTATCTGTGCAAGAATGAAGCACTGCTAAAATGTCTTCTCTACCTCTGTACTACCTCACTCAGCATTTCATATCACTTTATTTTTTACCTCCTTCTACTAGGTGTGTAGATCCAGCTTCATATACCTGCCTTGAACAGGAAGAATTTTCAGAAAAACTGGCTATAGAAAGATACATATGGAGTCAGGTGATAAGTAATGTATTAAGGGGTTCACCCTATTTTTTGAAGCAAGTACAGTTATATAGATAGGGGACGTGGTGGCGCTGCGGGTTAAACCACAGAAGCCTCTGTGCTGCAGGGTCAGAAGACCAGCAGTCATAAGATTGAATCCACGCAATGGAGTGAGCTCCTGTCGCTTGTCCCAGCTCCTGCCAACCTAGCAGTTCAAAAGCATGTAAATGCGAGTAGATAAATAGGTACCACCATGATAGAAAGGTAAACGGTGTTCTGTGTTCTAGTCACGCTGGCCACATGACCATGGAAACTGTCTTCGGACAAACGCTGTCTCTACGGCTTGGAAATGGGGATGAGCACCGCGTCCTAGAGTCGGACAAGACTGGACAAACTGTTACCTTACAGTTATATAGATAGCATCCGCAAGGTTTATTTCTTTTGGATAATCATGTGCTTACTTCCAAATACAGCCTGCCAAGAAGTGACTCCTATTAATTTCAAAAGGAATCTGCTTTAGTTTTGGATTGCAGCCTTATGCTTGCAACCTCAAAACACTAGGAAACGTTTTTGCTATCATCCCCAGTAAGTGAAACAGACATTTAATCCAGCTTTATCAAACAGTAACAGATTCAAAAATGTTTAAAACATTAGCAATAAAGTTGCTTTTAGTATGTTCTGTCGAGATTTCTATTCAATGCAAATTTGAGTGGACTCTTATTGGTTAGTATACTATTATCTCATTATTTCTACTTACAAGCATTTTCCAGAAGAAAATTCACAGTAAAATCAAAAGGAATACTGAAAGTACATTCTTATGTTCTTCATACTCATGAGAAAGATAACACAGATGGTAAACATTTTCTACAAAAACAGCTCTAAGCTATTTGTTCTGCAGTATAACCAGCATTATTTTTAAATATACTCTTATCTGTATATTTTGTCTCCCCCAATGAATTAGTGGACAGTTTTCAATTTTTTTAAATAATGTCTCCTTAGTATCTTCTCCCACAGAGTGTGTTAAAATTAATATTTCCATGGTTAGTCTGTACGTTCAGCTCCTTTAATTTCATCATATTTTCTCAATACAGTGACATATTGGGGCCCTTTCCATAGAAGTTCGGAAAGTAATTTCAGTCTTTTAAGCTCACTGATACAGAAATTAACATACCTATCTACATAGCATCCTATACCCAAAAAATAACTCGCTGTATCCACATTGGTCTGTGTACCCTGTGAAGAGTAGACAGTATCCTTTACTAGATGCCAGGGCTCCAGCACCATAGCAAGGCTTGGACCTCACTTAACTGTTATTTAAAGGTTGCAATTCCATATAATAATCATGTTTCTTCAAGTCTATTCCAGTTTATGGTGACCCTTTTAAGGGTTTTACAGACAGAGAATACACAGAAGTGTATTCTTCTAGATGCACCCTGGTAAGGTGCGCCTTGCTGAAGGCTACAGAGTCGGGTTCTGCTTGCAGGAGGAACGTCATCATTTAGTCGTTCAGTCGTGTCCGACTCTTCGTGACCCCATGGACCAGAGCACACCAGGCCCTTCTATCTTCCACTGCCTCCCGGAGTTAGGTCAAATTCATATTGGTTGCTTTGATGACACTGTCCAGCCATCTCGTCCTCTTTCGTCTCCTTCTCCTCTTGCCTTCACACTTTCCTAACATCAAGGTCTTTTCCAAAGATTCTTCTCCTCTCATGAGATGGCCGAAGTATTGGAGCCTCAGCTTCAGGATCTGTCCTTCCAGTGAGCACTCAGGGTTGATTTCCTTTAGAATTGATAGGTTTGTTAGTGGGACTCAAACTCCCAACCTCTGGCTCCACCGCCAGATACCTATCCACGGAGCTATTCAGACAGATTCGAATGTTATGAGACCAAATATATTTATTGCTGGTAGTGCAGAGCCCTCTAGTTCCACTACCCTGTTTCTGCTTTCATCAGAAAGTGCCCTACATAGCGAGAGTGTCAAGTAGAAAGAGAACAGCACGAAGTAAGTATGAGGTCTCTTCATATGAATCAAGACCCTGGAAGATCAACATCCCAATTCATGCACTGAGCTCTCTCCTCTTCAGACTCATCGCTCTCCACACATAGAACAACAACTCTGGAAACAAAAGGGATAAGATTTCAGTCCTCCCCTCTACCTCTGATAAGTGTAGCCCATTCGTTAATGACTGAACAGAGTTCAAGTCTAGCAAGTATTTCAAATTTCCCTTGATAATTTCCCAGAACTCTGGGTAGAGTGGGCGGCATATAAATTAAATAAATAAATAAATATTGCCTCAGCAAGCAAAATGTCGGAGGCTAGCCCTGTTGTGTGTCTGTTCTGCTATGAAAAATGGATAGCTGGCTCAGCTTATGTACTGACCATGTAAGAATCTTCCCTCTAGAGTTACAACATGATGAAAAAGAAACACCAGAAGCATAAAAAGTAACTTTTCACATAACTAGCTATGATTTCGCACAGGTGTTACAAGAGTGGAACATAACATTTTGCCCCAATGAAAATAATCTCTCCTTTCCATCTGGCTTTAATACACATGATACATACAAGGAACTCTAATCATTTCTCCCCTTTTTAAACTCTTACACTGCACGGTCCCAGACTCTTTGATAGAAGGCCAAGTTAATTTCCAAACATCTGAGAGAAAATTGGTTTCCAGCACAAAATGATTGAGAGACACATGACAGTTGTTCAATATATAGAAACCCTTAAAGAGGGGAAAAAATGTTTCCAGGCTGACCAGAGGGTTGATTGCCTACCCAATCTGTGCTACTACAAGAGCTTCTACATGAATGAGCATGAAAATTAAATAGGACCATTCAAGCAATTTAAAAAATTTTTCCTGCATCACCCAAACTTTAGAATCTGGTACAGGATTAAATCTATGGTTGCAAAATGGATGAGTGGGGCAGGGGGAGAGAAAAGCAGTAGCTTTACAAATGGATTGCATTCTAATAGAACCAATGATCCCCCATTTACAAGCAACCCCTCTGTTCATTCCCTGCCTGACCTAGTATGCATATATGCCAAACCTAAGCATAATTGACTAGCTTAACTGGGCAAAAGCTTTACTAAAGAAAAAACACTTACATAAATGATAACATCACCAGTTATGTATTCATTAAAGGCATCAACACTGGAACAATAGTTCTCATGGGACTAATGTCTCAACTAGACATGGGTGCTTCCTAGTCTTTTCCCATATGAAGCCTGGCACCCCAGGTGTTGCGGGATTCCCTTCCCCCATCCACCCCAGGCCAGCTGGGCCATGAACCAGGCTCCACGGATCGCTGGAGTCCTTCTTTGGCAATGGCCTGGGTAGCGGGGCAATAAGCACAATTCAAGGAACAGCCTGTGCAGACAGAGGCGCAACCCCAAAAATAACTCAGAGAGAGGAAAGGAAAGAGAGGCAAGGACTGAAGCATAAATGTAAGCACAAAGCACAGCACAGGCCTTCTACACTCTGCAGCAGAAGGGAGAAGAAGAATACATTTCCATAACATTTAGAATGCAATTTCAATGCTCACAATATATCACAACAAATAAAAAGTTGTGAACATACATTTTAAAACTTAGAAATCTTTCATTTTTCTCTTGTGCATAGCTGCTACATGTACAGATGGGTCTCTGCCTAGCACAGTATTTTATTTCATTCAAGTGCTATTTGTAGCCCATTTAGAAATCTATTTGCATCTGCATTTTTCTGCAGAGAACACAGAAAAGGTGGCAGAATAGATACCGCAGAGATCACAAACACTGCCTTAAACTACTGCGGGAAACCAAATCACTAGGTATGAAGCAAGCTGTTCATATCAGAAAAGCTGAGCAAATTATACACATTAAAAATATATCCCCTATGTACAGTAGTAAATCATGCCCATCCATCATGACCTACAAGCAATTTGCTTTGCAGAGCTGAAGTCATTCTGTAAATAATCCAGTCTGAACAAGCCTGGAAACATCACCTCCCACATCTAAAGATAGGTTTAAATAGTAAAGAAATAGAGGTTAGAATTTCAGTGGGTGCTGCTGTTCAGATCGGATGACTTCATGAAGAGGGGAGAAAAACCTTGGAATAATAGACATAATGACAAAACATATTCTTGAAGGCTTTTATGGCCATGATCCAATGATGTAGGTCTTTCGGGCTGTTTGGCCATGTTCTGAAGGTTTTTTCCCCTAACGTTTCACCAGTCCCTGTGGCTGGCATCTTCTGTGTTCTGGTGTAGGATAGTTATTTGTAGCTGTGGGATCAGCTTTTTGTCCTTTTCAGGAGACTGGGTGATTATGGTGATCAGGGTGTTTTTTGTTTTGGGTGTATTGTGTATGTACAGGGAAGCCATTGAAATCCACAAACACCAGCAGAGCTTCAACAAAAAAGACGAAAGTCTAAAACTCAACAAAGCCTGGCTCCCAGCACTGAAAAATAACAGCCTGCAAAAGGTCAGCAAACTCTACCCAGCCACAAGGTCCGGTGATCACTGCACACAAAAGACTAGCTAAGGACACCCATCATTCCCAGTGACAGACCATCTTCCCCCCCCCTTTATCATAACAATACACCCATAACAAAACACTCTGATCACCATAATCACCCAATCTCCTGAAAAGGACAAAAAGCTGATCCCACAGCTACAAATACTCAACTATCCTACACCAGAACACAGAGTTCTAACTCCTGTCCTCTGAAGATGCCAGCCACAGAGACTGGTGATACGTTGGGGGGGGGGGGACTTTGGAACATGGCCAAACAGCCTGAAAGACCTACAACAACCATAGTGAGAAAATCTTTGGCTTCTTGCAGCCATTTGCACTCAATGACTCTGGACTCCACTGAACTTTTCACAATGGACACAATTGTTTTCAAAACTATGCACTCCTAAAACCATTTACAAAATACTTTTCCAAAACACCATGCTAAAAATTGTTGTGATTCTACAAAATTCCAATGCGAATGTTCTTTTTACATGTTGTATTGATCAACATGATCTTAAGTAAACACAGAATATGGAAGCTTGGATCTAAAGGACCATCATCAGAAAGGAAATAGCAATTAATATTGTCCTGTAAACTCTGGTGCACAAGTTCTCAGGTTCATGCTTCAACCAGGATATTTGCTAACTCTGAAGGAATGTAACTTGGTTCAGTATCAATATTCTATGCAACAATAGCAGTGTGAGCAGCAAAAGAACTTTTTTTATGAATAGAAGACCACTTTGGATCCAACCTACTATATAGGGATTTCACTACAAAGCACTCAATTTTAAGGAATGTAACCAAATGCAGATTTCATGTCCTTGACACTAAGCTCCCACCACCACAATTGAGCTTAAAATGAAACAAAATTGAGGGCTCAAATGTTTTGCTCCATCCCCTTGTTGTTACTTGGCTGAACAGAGTGTGGGGTTTTTACCAGAATTTGCATCCAAAATGTTGTCTAAAAGCTTGAGACTCACCAGAAAATCTGGAGGTATTTCCATTCTTCTATCCTGGCACATTATCTTTAAGAGATGCAAGGACTCCCTCAGAGCTTCTTCTAGGTTCAATGGGCTTTTCCTGCTGGAGGGAGGACTGAGGCAACAGCCTTCTTCCCTCTTCCCCCACCCATGCTACTCTGCCCTGCTCCTATATTCTTCTTCCTGTCCTTAATCCTATCTGCCTGTTAGTCAAGGAGTGTGCGGATGCTTTAATGTGATTTGTTAACTGGTACATTAGCAATTATATTAGGAAGTGCCACAACCCTACCCATCAACCTATCCTCTAAAGCAGTGGTCCCCAACCTTGGGCCTCCAGATGTTCTAGGATTACAACTCCCAGAAGCCTTCACCACCACCTCTGCTGGCCAGGATTTCTGGGAGTTGAAGTCCAAGAACATCTGGAGGCCCAAGGTTGGGGACCACTGCTCTAAAGCACTACAAAAAATAAATCAAGGTTTTTTTTTTTCTTGATTTGTGCCACTGTTTCCAACTTGTGGCAATTTTATGAATTAAAAACCATTAAAAGGTCTTGTCATTAATAGCCCTGCTCAGGTCTCACAAATTAAAGGCCATGGCTTCAGTTATTGATTCAATCCATCTCACATTAGGTCTTCCTCTTTTTCTACTGCCTTCAACCTTTTGTGGCATCAATGCCTTTTCTGGTCAGTTGTGTCTTCTTATGCTATGTCTGCAGTTATGTTCCCCAGTGTAATATAGTTGACAGAGTGATCAACTAGGACTCTGGAAAACAGAGTTCAAATCCTCACTTGGCCATGGAAACTCACTGGGGGAGTAGAACTGGTAAAAAACACTCCTTAGAGATCTCACATATCTTGAAATCACTATCAGGGTCATTATAGGTCAGTTGGGACTTAACAGCACAGAATAGACACACACAAAGGACAATAGTCTTAGCTGTCATTTCAGCTTCCAGTGAAAGTTCACGTCCTATCACTGAACGACAGCTACGCGGAGGCAGCAGTAGTGGTAGGTGACACTAGCAGAAGATCCTTCATAGACAGTTAAAATGACTGTAATGGAATGCTGTTGGGTCATAAACTGGGCAGACTTGTTTTAACAGTTTTTAGTTTCATTTATCTGTGTTCCAGAATAAGCTAAATAAATGCCATTTTTCCAAGAAAAACACCAATGATCTGAATGAATGGCTTGCAACACACATTGGAAATGAGCCCATATATGATATGTCACAACGTAACTTTTAGATCCAGTCTTTGGGAAACAGGTAGTTTCCCATTATAATGTTTTGCTCATGAGTCCTTTTGAGAGGTTATTAGATACTAGCCTTACCCCCTTTGGACATCACAGTCTATACAAGATGGAAGGAACCACTTGTCTTCAGACTTAACGCTGCTCGCTTGATGAAAGCCACAATGTGGTGTAAGTCTAGGCACTGCCCTCTAACCACGCTGACAACACTAAATGCTGTAACATCTGCACAGGGCACTCTGCAGTTGGTGACCTTCCTACTAAGAACCACCTTTCCCAGCTCAGCAACATCAAGGGTGTTTCATAACTTGGTTTTTCAAATTTAATCAGACTTGGCAGCAATAAGGATTTTATGCTCTTCTGCCACAAGCTAAAATGCTTTATATTCATACACACTGAAAAGAAGATCTGTCTGCCATGTCACTTCCTTTCCTCAAAGAAGTTATCTGCACTTGAAGGATTTGGCCTAGGATGACAAATATTTTCAAAGGATATTCTTACACACTTCAGTCCTGAGCCAACGGTTTCTCAGGACCTTTGCAATGTAGGAATTCTTCCTCATCACTTACTGCAGGGAATGAGCAACTAATCAAGTGGGTGGGCTACCCTCTTCTACAACCCTCTGCAGATCAGAAGACCTCAAAGGAGACAAAAATCTGATGTAATCATGTGTCCATCCAGTGATTTGGCCAAGAACACTGCCTCCACAACTGCCCGAGATTTCCCCATGTTATCTGCTAAACTGAGAAGCCCAGTCAAATGGTGTCCTTTACTGGCAGTTTGGCAACAACTCAGAAAAAGTGAAACACATTTTTGGGGGAGAATCTTAAACTCTGGATACCCGGTGTGATGTTGCAGATAGATTGAGGGACTCAGGAGGCTTGGGTTCAAATCCCTGCTCAGCCATGGAAATGCACTGGGGATGTGGAACTGGTAAAACCACTTCTGAAAATCTCACTTGCCTTGTGTGTGTGTTTAGTCGTTTAGTCGTGTCCGACTCTTCGTGACCCCATGGACCAGAGCACGCCAGGCCCTCCTGTCTTCTACTGCCTCCCGGAGTTGTGTCAGGTTCATGTTGGTTGCTTCGCAGACACTGTCCAGCCATCTCATCCTCGGTCTTCCCCTTCTCCTCTTGCCATCACACCTTCCTAACATCAAGGTTTTTTCCAAGGACTCTTTTCTTCTCATGAGATGGCCAAAGTACTGGAGCCTCAGCTTCAGGATCTGTCCTTCCAGTGAGCATTCAGGGTTGATTTCCTTTAGAACTGATAGGTTTGTTCTCCTTGCAGTCCAGGGGATTCTCAAGAGCCTCCTCCAGCACCACAATTCAAAGGCATCAATTCTTCGGCGGTCTGCTTTCTTTATGGTCCAGCTCTCACTTCCATACATCACAACAGGAAAAACCATAGCTTTGACTATTCGGACTTTTGTTGGCAAGGTGATGTCTCTGCTTTTCAAGATGCTGTCAAGATTTGTCATCACTTTCCTCCCAAGAAGAAGGCGCCTTTTAATTTCAGGGCTGCTGTCTCCATCTGCAGTGATCATGGAGCCCAGGAAGATAAAATTTGACACTGCCTCCATATCTTCCCCTTCTATTTCCCAGGAGGTGATGGGACCAGTGGCCATGATCTTAGTTTTTTTGATGTTGAGTTTCAGACCGTTTTTTGCACTCTCCTCTTTCACTCTCATTACAAGGTTCTTTAATTCCTCCTCACTTTCTGCCATCAGAGTGGTATCATCTGCATATCGGAGGTTGTTGATATTTCTTCCGGCAATCTTAATTCCGGCTTGGGTTTCTTCCAGTCCAGCCTTCCGCATGATGTATTCTGCATATAAGTTAAATAAGCTGGGGGACAATATACAGCCTTGCCGTACTCCTTTGCCAATTTTGAACCACTCAGTTGTTCCATGACCAGTTCTAACTGTTGCTTCCTGTCCCACATATAGGTTTCTCAGGAGAGAGATAAAGTGGTCAGGCACTCCCATTTCTTTAAGAACTTGCCATAGTTTGCTATGGTCCACACAGTCAAAGGCTTTCGCATAGTCAATGAAGCAGAAGTAGATATTTTTCTGGAACTCTCTGGCTTTCTCCATAATCCAGCACAAGTTAGCAATTTGGTCTCGAGTTCCTCTGCCTCTTCGGAATCCAGCTTGTACTTCTGGGAGTTCTCGGTCCACATACTGCTGAAGCCTACCTTGCAGGATTTTGAGCATAACCTTGCTAGCGTGCGAAATGAGTGCAATTGTACGGTAGTTGGAGCATTCTTTGGCACTGCCTTTCTTTGGGATTGGGATGTAGACTGATCTTTTCCAATCCTCTGGCCACTGTTGAGTTTTCCAAACTTGCTGGCATATTGAACGTAGCACCTTAACAGCATCATCTTTCAAGATTTTAAATAGTTCAACAGGAATGCCATCACCTCCACTGGCCTTGTTGTTAGCCAGGCTTTCTAAGGCCCACTTGACTTCGCTCTCCAGGATGTCTGGCTCAAGGTCAGCAACTACATTGTCTGGGTTGTCCGGGATATCCAAATCTTTCTGATATAATTCCTCTGTGTATTCTTGCCACCTCTTCTTGACGTCTTCTGCTTCTGTTAGGTCCCTCCCATTTTTGTCTTTTATCATGTTCATCTTTGCGCAAAATGTTCCTCTAATATGTCCAATTTTCCTGAACAGATCTCTGGTGTTTCCTTTTCTGTTATCTGCCTCTATTTCTTTGCATTGTTCATTTAAGAAGGCCCTCTTGTCTCTCCTTGCTATTCTTTGGAAGTCTGAATTCAAGTTTCTGTAACTTTCCCTATCTCCCTTGCATTTTGCTTCCCTTCTCCTCTCTGCTATTTCTAAGGCCTCGTTGGACAGCCACTTTGCTTTCTTGCATTTCCTTTTCTTTGGGATGGTTTTCGTTGCTGCCTCCTGGACAATGTTACGAGCCTCTATCCAAAGTTCTTCAGGCACTCTGTCCACCAAATCTAGTTCCTTAAATCTGTTCTTTACTTCCACTGTGTATTCATAAGGGATTTGGTTTAGATTATACCTGAGTGGCCCAGTGGTTTTTCCTAATCTCTTCAGTCTAAGCTTGAATTTTGCTATGAGAAGCTGATGATCAGAACCGCAGTCAGCTCCAGGTCTTGTTTTTGCTGACTGTATAGAGCTTCTCCATCTTTGGCTGCAGAGAATATAATCAATCTGATTTCGATATTGCCCATCTGGTGATTTCCATGTATAGAGTCGCCTCTTGTGTTGTTGGAAAAGAGTGTTTGTGATGACCAGCTTATTCTCTTGACAAAACTCTATTAGCCTTTGTCCTGCTTCATTCTGAACTCCAAGGCCAAACTTCCCTGTTGTTCCTTTTATCTCTTGGCTCCCTACTTTAGCATTCCAGTCCCCTAGAATGAGAAGAACATCTTTCTTTGGTGTCAGTTCTAGAAGGTGTTGTAAATCTTCATAGAATTGTTCAATTTCAGTCTCCTCAGCAATGCTGGTTGGTGCATAAACTTGGATTATTGTGATGTTGAATGGTCTGCCTTGGATTCGTATTGACATCATTCTATCATTTTTGAGATTGTATCCCATTACAGCTTTTCCCACTCTTTTGTTGACTATGAGGGCTACTCCATTCCTTCTACGGGATTCTTGCCCACAATAGTAGATATGATAATCATCTGAGCTGAATTCGCCCATTCCTGTCCATTTTAGTTCACTGATGCCTAGGATGTCGATGTTTATTCTTGCCATCTCCTGTTTGACCACCTCCAGCTTCCCAATGTTCATAGATCTTACATTCCAGGTTCCTATGCAGTATTTTTCTTTGCAGCATTGGATTTTCCTTTCACTTCCAGGCACGTCCACAGCTGAGCGTCCTTTCGGCTTTGGCCCAACCACTTCATTAGCTCTGGAGCTACTTGTACTTGTCCTCCGCTCTTCCTCAGTAGCATGTTGGACGCCTTCCGACCTGAGGGGCCCATCTTCCAGCGTCATATCTTTTAGCCTTTTGTTTCTGATCATGGGGCGTTCTTGGCAAAGATACTGGAGTGGCTTGCCATTTCCTACTCCAGGTGGATTGCGTTTAGTCGGAACTCTCCACTATGTCCTGTCCGTCTTGGGTGTCCCTGCACGGCATAGCCCATAGTTTCTCTGAGTTACTCAAGCCCCTTCGCCACGACAAGGCAGCAATCCATGAAGAAGCACTTGCCTTGAAAGGCCTGTTAAGGTCTGACTTGACAGCACATAACATAACTTAAATCCACACCTTTGTTAGAGCCAACCAAAATTTCACAAGAATGTGTGAAGGTAACTGAAGTTAAACGGTGGTTAGAATTCTACAGCTGTTGCTTGTATGCAGTATCAGGGAGATACCTGCTCAAACCAATGGTGGCTAATTCTCTGTTGTTTTGTGAAGTACCTTTAAAAGTAAGGCACAATGCCAATAACACTTTCGGATTTACTATAGTGTGTGCAATTTAAATCTGCACTGACATTTTCAGCTGTTTTGTATAAAAGTTGGCTTTATCTGGTAATAGCTGTTTACGAACAAGATGTTCTGCTGTGAATCATCAGCCACTACTGACTTGTGATGGCCAGAAGTTGGACAATAGAGATATTCATTCACTCTTTCCTCACTGATGAGGACTCCCTGTCCAAGTGAAGTGAAGCATGCTCGCTCAGGGCTTTACAAAGAGGCATCACAGAAAAATGAATGAGGATGCTTGTCTGCTGCTGACTGCAGAAGTTAAGTGGAATGCAATGCGCAGTGGAAGCATCTTGCTTTCTTTATAATCTGGTTATACACAAAATCAACCAAGAGGAATCTTTTGACAGAACCAGTTCTTGCACTGGATCGAAACAATGTCAGTTCAGAGAGGCAATTACTGAGCTTTCCTTTCCTTGGAAACTTGCCAGAAGTTCCAGGGGTCTTTCTTCCCCTCCACCTCCAAATGCTATCTAATCTCTTGACACCACTTCAAATGAAACGAATGTTCCTACAACTTCAGTGTAGCATGACTAATGCACTGTAATGAATGGACACGCCACCTTTTTCCTGCATCCACGTGACATGAAATCGTATCAACAAAAGCTTTTAAAGGTACACAATGCAGAAACAGACCTATGTAGGTGCAACTCTCACACATAAAACGCAACACGTGCAATTGCTTATTTCTATGAAATGCAACGTCTCCGTTTCCAAGATCTCAAGCCTTTGCTCTGAGGTTAAGTCTACAACTTTGTGTGCAGAGTATGTGGTCTCCATTTAAATCTGCAGTTCTTGCATTTTAAAGTCCTCAACTGCAAAACTGTTTGACAACACCAACCATGGGCCTTTTTTTTTTGCTCAAAGAAATATGCTTCATCTTCTTGGCCTCTGCAAGCTCCCAAGGCAATTCAAAATAAAGAGCCATACAATGGGGTCTTGACTTAAGAACGGCTCGAGTTAAGAACATTTTGACTTAAGAACCACTCTCATAGGAAAATATTGACTTGACTTACATACTTAGATTTGAGTTAAGAACTGAAAAAAACCCACGTGGGAGGCAGGGAAAGTGCAAAATTTGAACTTTCAGTTAACTGTTGGCCAGTGAAAAGGGTGCCTGTCTGCTTCCTCACTCCTCCCAGCGTTTAGAGAGTGGATTGGGAGACAGTCTTCAGACTGCCTGGTATTGCCTGGACTGTATTTTCCCTGCCTTCCCTGAACCTTTCTTGACCTAAGAAAAAAAAAGAAACAAAATATCCCCCCTCTAGTGGTCGAAGGCAGAATAGCAGCTTCCCATTAGTTTCTATGGACGGAAAAGAGCAGATACGGATCAAATGGTTTTCAATGCATTCCTATGGGAAATGCAGATTTGACCTGAGAACTTTTTGACTTGAGAATCGCCTTCCAATACGGATTAAGTTCTCAAGTCAAGACCCCACTGTAGTTTTCACAAAGATAGCCATGTACAGCAGAACCAAAAGTACTGCGGCACCTCAGAGACCAACAATTTTATTTCATCATGAACTTTCACAGATACCCCAAGTGAAGTGGACTGAATCTACTAAAGTCCACATCGAAATAAATCTGTTAGCCTTAAAGAAGGGCCAAGAGTATGTAATGCTGATCAAAGCCTAATTATTATTAGATATGGGGCTGTAGTAGGAGGGAAATCCCCAAGTGGGACTCCCCTTGGCCATTTGTTCCATTCCACTGGTAGATGGCCTTCGTTAGATACAACTCAGAATCTATAACCTGTTTGCTAGCGTGGCAGAAGGGGATGGCTCTCCATTCATAAAAGAAACAGGGACATATTAATAAGTCCACATTTTGTAGCAGATTGGAAGAAGGTAAGTTGGTATGATGTTGTCAGAGTATAGAAATTTTATAAGCCTGAACCTGTATATGTGTTTCATTAACGAGCTGCCATTGTGCACAGATGTGAGAATGCTGAATCACTCTGGACATGATGTAATGACTTGAAACCAGGAGAAGACCAGGTGGAAAGCATGAAGTCATCTGTTTTCTGATTGGACAAAATATGCCATGTAACTGTATATAAGTAGACTGTGTGTTTGCTTCTTTCTCTTCCTCCACTATCACTTGCTGCCACGCATGCTGCCAGTTTGTATAAAGAGTTCCTGCTGTGCTGTTAAGATACCTGCCTGTATATAACTGTAAATACGTGTAAATACAACTGTCTTGCAACAAAGAAGAACTTGTGTGTTCAATAACTCTGCGTATTTCTACTGTTGCCAAAACCCTAACAGATGTTTATCAGATTGTTCTATTGCTGTACAATTGCATTGGGAGCCCATACAGCAGGGGTCTCAAACATGCGGACCGGGGGCCATTTGTGGCCTCCCAGATGATAGTTTGTGGCCCTCGCCTTGCCTGCTCCCCCAAAGTGCCCACACATCCTCTGCTATCAAGAGTAAAAAAAAGCCTTGCCTCGCTTGCCGGCTCTCTCCCAAGAGAGCACCTCTTGCACCCTCCATCCAGAACTGCAGCCTGCCAGCCACCCTGCCTGTCTGTCGGCTAAGGAAACTCCTGGGCGGCTTCCTCAGGCTCTTGATCTGCTTGGCGGAAAATCTGATGCGGCCCAGCCTCACCCAGACTCTGTCTCTAGCGGCCCCCAGGTAAATTGAGTTTAAAACCCCTGCCATACAGCAAAGGTAATTTTTTAAAATGTTTCTATAGAGCCAAGAGATACAAAACTGGAAACATTTGTTACTATGCTACTATTGTTACTACTATTATGCTTATCAGTGGCATAGAAACAAGACACAGAAACACTGCAAGATCATTAGTAATTATTCCTTTTTTTTTCTTATTTTGATCCACAGAGCTCTCTTTAGAGGTGAGATTGAGTCATCACGTTCTAATATTAATTTTTCCAAGCGATCAGATTGCACAGCCATATTTCTGTTTTACCAGATGGGGAAGTATTTATAAAGAATGGTAACAGTGAAAGAATTGTAGATATTTATCACCTCATGGTGAGGATTCCTTGTAGAATCTTCACAGGAAATCAACCTGGAATTACAGCTGTTTCTACAGGTCTTTTAGGGCTACATCCACTATCCTAATGAAAAAGGAATGTAGTTCAGTTAGAAAATGACTGAAATTCTGTAGTGTAAGCCCAAGCGTAATTTTTTGAATTTTCCTCCCTTACAAACCACAGCTGCTATAGTTCCGGGGGGGGGGGGGTTGCACCTGCTAGTTTGGTGCATTCACCTCCCCTCCCAAGAACTGCGTGGAGATGCTTTGTTTATATGGGAAGAATAAATAGGAAATTTTGCTTGGGGTTAAGTTACGAACAGGATTTTGTAAGTACCTACCAGAAAGGTATTTTTAACATGGACTGGTAACATCTTCTATAGACTAACTATAATCCTTTTTTCATCAGCTTTGTTTAGCATTAAAGCTCAGTTCCTTAATGGATATTTACTTTAAAAGATGCCTCCCCTGTTAAATTTAAAAAATCAGAAAGACATGGAGAAATGCACATGTAGTTATGTTGTCTTTACTTATTTTAAAGCATATATCCTATACAACCTTAACAGATTTCTGCACTATAATGGATGATGACCTTGGGCTGCCAATACTCTGGGTCTCCTTTAGGTGTCAGTATGCCCAAGACGATATAAAAGCTATAAATATTATTTGTATGCCTTGAAAAATTGCAATTTATCTTTTTTTAAAAAGTGTGCTTAATATGAGTTTAGGTCGTAATATCACAATTGCTCTTAAGAAAAACATCCATCTTCTTTTAAAGTTAAAAAACACTTCCATTCAGCCTCAGGTGTGCCTGCAACTTAGTTTCCTTACAGGTAGGACATAAAATATGTTTCAGACAGCAAATGAACTCCTACTCTTATCAGTGCAACTAATTCCATTCTGCCCCCCTGAGAAGTACAACAGAACTATCAATACTACAGGCCACAATTCAGAACAGAAAATTGGTGGCTGACTGCCATGAAATAAAGTACTGCATAGAGAACAAGAGGGAAGAGATGAGGTGGAGGCAGCAAGAAAACAGCTAAGAGACACAGAACAGTAATTCACATACAGCAGGTTCCCATCACATAATTATAAGCCATTCTAAATAGGAAAGAGAGAAAGAGACAATTTATAAGGCAAAAAAGTAAGGATACATAAGAATTATGAATTATCACATGCATGCTATAGCTTTGTTGCTTTAATGTTCCCAGTTAACTCATACCAAAACATCTTTTCCAGTGGTTGGTTTATTTATTACTCACAGTTATATGCTGTCTTTGCTTCAATAAGCTCAAGGCTCTCCTCACTTTATCATCACAACCACTCTGTGAGGTAAGCCAACCTGACAACCTGACAGTCAACCAGTGAATTCCACAGCTCAGTAGGGGTTGAGCAGAGGTCCCTGCTCCTAGTCCAATATTCTAATTACTGCATCATATTAGCTGAAATCTAGTAGTACAATTTGGTGAGTCAGCTCCTCCATAAATTCCACTGATTCAATGGGCCTACAGTGGCGCCTCGCTAGACGATTACCTCGCAAAATGGTTAATCCGCAAGACAATAGTTTTCTGCGATCGCTATAGCGCTTCGCAAAAGAGTTTTCCCTATGGGCGATTTTCGCATAGGGAAAATTTTGAGCCATGCTTTGCAAGACGGGTGGGGGTTTTTTTGGGACCGTTTTTCGCAATTTTGACAGCTGGGTCCGGGCTTCGCAAAACGGTTTTCCCTATGGGCGATCTTCGCAAGACAACAATTTTTTCCCCATTGGAACGCATTAAATAGATTTCAATGCATTCCAATGGGGAACCGCATTTCACAAGATGATGTTTTCGCAAAACAGCAATTTCACAGAACGAATTAACATTGAATTGCAAGGCACCACTGTACTCTAGTTGTGACTTATGACCAGATTCCAGACACAGTCTTGTTTGAGGTTTTTAAAAGCTTCCTGTTAACAAGGATGTCCTCTTTAGCTCTGGAGTTGTTCTCCTCTTTCCTAACCTACCCCTCAAAAGGGCTGCAGTGATTTGGTTCCACCTTCACTGGTATTCAGTGTATTAAATTAATCACCAATGGGTATTGTTAGGTTCTGAAAGAACAACCCTTTCAATATATTAGTTAGTTCCAGAAGGAAATTCAGTACAAACATGCTTGTGATCTCTTAAAGCTTCCAATCATGGTCCTCTGGAAATTCCAATCGCACAGTATTACTTATTCTTTCATTAGAAAGAAAATATACTCTTAATTCGAAAGGTAAGATTCCAACTGCATTTTGCTTTATACCTACCAGTGTGTCATTAAAACCAAGATTCTTCCATATAGCTTGAAATACCTTCTTGTCTTTGCAATATATAAAAGAAATGTATGTTGTGCTGCAGGAGCAGTTGAAAAGTAAAACCAGTTTTTCATTGTTCTAAAAGCACCATCCAAACCTGGATTTATTGTTTAGTTTCACTGACAGCTGTGGTGATAAACAAGGCACATACCAACCTTTGTAACCATTTAGGATGTTACAAATGCATTTCCTTCTTCATCTGTAAAAAAAGAGAGTCTAAATTAAAACAAAATAGGAAACAATCGTCTTCTGTAGTGAAGAGAAAGAGAAAGAAGGAAAGAGAGTATTTCATCAGGGTTTCCAGAACAGATCACAGAATTGTACACAATTCCGATAGTTGGTCCATGGTAGATAATAAAACAGTTATGGTTGAAAGATTTACAGCCCAATTTGTCTTCTGGTCAAACAACCCTGGGTTTAAAATGATGGTCTTTTTTATCAAAGTATGTTTTCTACAGATGCTGTAGTTACAGAATTTGGCTTTTGGTCAGAAAAAGGGAAATGTGCTAAGCGATCAATTATACTGCAGAACTACTGCCAACTTTACAGCTACTAACAGTGGGAGGTGGAGAGAAGGAAAGCACACAATTATGGGCTGTTTACATCTACAGACAGAACCATAGAATAATTGAGGTAGAAGGAGGCTATGTTTCAGGTAAAATGTGTATATGTACTCATCCAAAGACTCTGTAAATCATCAAAGGAGCTGTTTGTTTGTTTTTTTTGAGTGGGGAATAAGTTTCATTAAAACCACCAGCCAGCCCCTGAGTCCATTTGCAGCTCCTTTCCTTCTGAAAGAAAGGAACCTGAAATATGGGATCAGCTATCGGTGATCAGAATAGATCTTACTCACACATATACCTTAATATATGATTAGAGTTAAGTACCGTATTTTTCGCACTATAAGACACACTTTTTTCCACAAAACAGGGGGATGGAAAGTCTGTGCATCTTATGGAGCGAAGAAAGCAGATTATTTTTTCCTGTTTTCTTCTCCTAAAAATTTGGTGTATCTTATGGAGAGGTGCATCTTATGGAGCGAAAAATACGGTATTTAAAATTACTATCTCGTTCATGAATCAAACATGCCTGAAAAGTAAAATCTTAAATAAGAACAAGTGTAATAAAGCTGCAGCAAAATTATGCCACATATTCAGAGGTATAGCCAGCTCCATTCTGTTCCAGCACACTATCATTTCTTCTCATCCATTTTCTGTTTTAACCCTATGCTGGTATTGCATGGCCACTGACCATATGCAAACCTAATTGAGCTTTGCAATTCTTCTTTTATGGTTTTCTTTGTCTGTTTCAAAAGTTTTTGTTGTTGTTATTACATAGCTCTGCAACTTTGGGCAGGTTTGCAAGCTTTCTGACAGCTTCCTCTTACTTGCAACATTATCTAAAACTTAAAACCCACTTTTTACAATGCATATATATTGTACATATACTGTACACCAAGAAGCAGTAACAGCAGAAGAAAGATGTGCATAGCTGTCACCGGTGTAGAAATACCAAGTCTAAAACACAAAGTATTGGCATTTGCCTTGGCTGCACAAACAACAGCATCATGAAGCTAGCTCATCTACTAATTATGCATGGGGGAAAAACCTTGAATTTAGCCTTGTGAGTGAGTGAGCTTCAGCACACAGGAAGGATCTACCTTCCTTATTCTATTGGCTCTTCATGGGTCCCTGCCATTATGTAACATAATGGGGTGAATCTCTTCTCCAGGGTATTAGCTCAACACACCATCTCCTCTTGGAGCACAAGGCATGACAGACTAAGAGGGATGAGAAAGAGAGGAGGGGGAGGGGGAAGAGACACTATGATTTCTGCCAAAAGGGAGTATAAATGAGTTGATTGCCCCAGGCAGGGAGAGAGAGGGGACCTGAAAAACATTGGAGGAGATCAAAATTGAAGAGTCGGCTGACAATCCAGAGTGGAGTGGTGAGGAATCAGAATTTACCATTTTCAACTTGCCTGAAGGGAGTTCTCCTCTAGGCTACATCCTCCCTCCTCCCAGACTCCTTATTAAAGGGATTCAAAATAGGACCAGAGAGTGCATCCAGGAATAAGACCAGACTGAGGTCAGCTCAAGAGTCACACTGAAAGGAAACAGGAAAGACCCAGTGGGTGCAGTTGAGCTTACCCTGACCCAGCTGCATCACTGGCATTGCCAGAGACAATTCGAGAAATTGTACCAATGGCCAGATACATCAGGGAGGAAAACCTGAAAGTTTATAAACTGTGACCAATTTTTGGACTGTTTGAAATTAGGGCAAGGTAAAAGGAATCTTGTCCATCTCCCTGTGAAGGACTTGTTGGATTGGAGTTAACTTCCCCATCAAGCTATGAACCTAACAAAGGAGAAAAATGACTCTTGAAAGGTGGGACCCATGTGTAAATAGTTTTGAATAAGTATTCCCCTGTTGAATTGAAACCGGGTTGTCTTTTGAAGTCTCCCTCCTGACAGTTCACATCAAAACCTTTACAATTCCTCTCCTTGTTCCTTTCTTATCTTTTTTCTTCCTCTGAGGTATGGTAGGTCATAACTGGAATAAGATGGGGACCTGAAATGCAATTTCTCAAGATCTAGCACAGTGTTCTACTCACTATATCATACTAGCAAAATGGAAAACAATATACATTAATCATCAATGGGAGTTTGAATAACTGCTCCTGGATAAATATTTTGGGTTACCAATTCATTATACCAGCAATCCTAGATATTCCTGGACCATGTTTCTTTAAAGTTTCAGTTTAGATACAGAAAAGTTCTCTCAGGTTTCAAGGCACAGAAGATTCTTCGAAGTAGCTGTCAAGATGCTTCAGTCCTGTCTTGGCTAGACTAGCATCTTAGAAACCAGTGTCCCTGAACTCATTTCATTTTGGCTCTGATGCAGAGACCACTGAGAGAAATACTAATTACTTCCAATTACATCAAGACTCCATCATGTATCTGTCCACTACTTACATGAACTGATCAACATCTCACTCCAATTAGACTGCTGAACTAGATGGTGACTTTCATCTACTGCCAGTCTTTTGTAAGAAACAAAAGGAGTTCCAGTTTTATTATCAACATCCAGAGTCTTCCAGTCTCTACCAACACTTAAATCCACCTCAGGTGTCTAGAAATGGTTGTTTTGTGGGGCTTCAGTTAAGTATGATTACGATTATGTTTATTCTCATTATATATAGCCCACCAAATGTTATCTGCATTTAGTTCCTTGAATATCATACTTTTCCAAGAACTTAGAATGTTCATAGGTATTGCCTTAAAATATGTGCTGTTAAAGTGAGACAGACTCATGATGATAACAATGACAATGACTACTACTTTTTTCTACTATTAAAAAAACTGTCACTTTTCAGGCAAGGCAAGAAATATGTCAACATTACTAAGCACCATAGGACTAAGCACCTTAACTGTATGCTATTTTTTAAAAAAACTTGTACTTTTACATTAAGGTTTTATTTTTTGAAAAATAGAATCCTGTGAACATTATTAAGAGCAAAATACTATTGTACACATAATATATTCTTAGATGATGAGGAATTTGAAACCAGGTGAAATTCTAAAATGCAGAAGTAAGGCTACACTTACTTCTCACTTTATCCGTGCACTTTTACTCCTCCACAAATGCTCTAGACTGATACTGTTGGAAAACACCTGTTAATTCCCCTCTCATGATGCCAATCACAAGAGGTTCTAAGGCAGCTGCTGACATAGTCAGTGCTATTTCCACAGAGTGGCCTTCCAGATCTGACAAAGGCATATGGCATTATCTGTGATCATGGTAGGAGACGTGGGCAGGATTACACCCAAAAGAAGATTTTGACTAAACAGCTCTCATAATGGTGGGAGCTTTTCCTCAGTAGAGGAGCAGACTGCATCAGGTAATGGCAGATTCTCTTCACTGCCAGTGTTAAGAAAAGACTGGCTGGCCACCTGTCGGGGTCCTGCAGACGTACTCCACATTGCAGGGCCTACATTGACCAGAAACTAGACTGGATCTGGAAAGGAGAATTTCCAGCTTGTGGAGGCAAGGAATGTTTCCCAACTAGACAATGGCAAAGGAGAGTCTTTTGCTTTATCTCTGATTGGTGACTGGAGCTAAGAGCTAACTCTTTAAGGCTCAGGAAGTTCTTCCATTGATTTGTACTCCTAGAAGGATATTCTTGAACAGGAGCTCTGATTTGCAGCTTGTGAAGGCCTTCCATGTCTGAAAATTGTTGCAGTGGGCTAAATTGGTAACGTGTTCCTGCCTTGTACTTAAATTCCACCCAATACTGGAATGAAACCCCTGAGACCCTTCCCAAATAGGAGCCTGGTCCTTAGTCCAAAAAAAAAGTTTTGGATTATAGACTAGATGATCTCGAAGGTCCCTTCTAATTCTCTGAGTCCAAGCAGCACATCAACCTTATCTCACTCAACCAGAAAACAGCCCCATGCAATCATTTTCCCTACCTCCAGTCCAAACAGCTGCTTAATTTTTCCTATAGTACAGAAAACGTGGAATCCTGCCATCCATTAATCTACTGCTACACAGCACTGAAATTGGTGTATTTCCTCAATGGCAGCTGATGAAAATTGGAGTCTTGAGCCTGAGTGACTACTTTCACTACTGTATCTCTCCTGCATAGTTTAAATTAAAACTTACTGTATTGGAAGACCCATTATGTAGCCTGGATTTAGAATCTGGGCACTGGTCCAATGTCATTTCCCGATTTAGTATTTAATTTGTTTCCAAACATCACCTGTCTTATAATTTGAAGAGAAACCATTCACACCTTTCACTGGACACACACTTCTCTTCTACTCTCTTGCTGTATTTATTTATATATCTGTATGTCTATTTACAAGAATAATTTTAGTGAAGAATTGCTCTCACAATATTAGCCATATCTTGTACATAAATTACATATTTTATGGTTATAGATGTTAGCACATATGACAGACAGAATTACAATTAAGTGTGTAAGATGCAGCACAGAAAAGATTATGGAGCAGAACATCTCATTTCAGTGAAGAAAAATGTTCTTGTTCTGCAACTAAAACCAAAACGTTTTGTTTCTAACAGTTCCACCTGACTGCCAGATACAGACCACCTTATGCCAGACATATATCCAGTGCAAAAGTAGGTAACCCGTGCCCTCCAAATATTTTATTGTTATGCACTGTCAATTTGGTTGCTATGTTTAGTCTTCCTCTTTTCTTACTGCCCTATCCTTTCATAGCATTATTGTTTTTCCCAATATATTTCTAATAATATGTCCAAATTATAATGACCTGAATTCAGTCATTTTAACATCTAGTGGAACTTGTGGCATGATTTGATTCAGAACCAATTCACTTATCTTTTTAGCAGTGCATGGCAGGACTATAACTTCCTATTTTAACTACAATATTACAACATACCATTGTCCATGTTAGCTGAGCTGATGGAAGTCACAGTTCAAATGGGTAGAAGATACCTGATACAATACAGGAAGACATTTTCCATACCACCTTGCAGAATAATTTTGTTCTTTAGTCGTTAAGTTGTGTCCAACTCTTCATAACCCCACGGACCAGAGCACGCCAGGCCCTCCTGTCTTTTACTGCCTCCCGGAGTTGTGTCAAATTCATGTTGGTAGCTTTGATGACACTCTCCAGCCATCTCGTCCCCTGACACCCTCTTCTCCTCTTGCCCTCACACTTTTCCAACATCAGGGGCTTTTCCAAGGAGTCCTCTCTGCTCATGAGATGGCCAAAGTATTGGAGCCTCAGCTTCAGGATCTGTCGTTCCAGTGAGCACTCAGGGTTGATGTCCTTCAAAATGCATAGGTTTGTTCTCCTTGCAGTCCAGGGGACTCTCAAAGAGTCTCCTCCAGCACCACAGTTCAAAAGCATCAATTCTTTGGCAGTCAGCCTTTTTTATGGCCCAGATCTCATTTCCATACATCGCTACTGGAAAAACCATAGCTTTGACTATGCGGACCTTTGTCGGCAAGGTGAAGTCTCTGCTTTTTAAGATCATCTTAAAAAGTGTGGGGGGGTAGTGCTCTGCTTGCGTGCCAAGGGAGATGTCTCCGTGTGCCATAGGTTTACCATCTCTGCTATAGTGTACAGTGGTGCCTCGCTTAGCGATCGCTCCGTTGAGTGACAAAATCGCTTAGCGACGGGGTTTAAGTGATTGCAAAAGTGACCGCTTAGCGATGGTCCCTATGGGGAAAATTCGCTTTGCGATGATCACAGGGAAGCGATCACCACAAAGCCCCCATTTTCGGCCAGCTGATCAGCAGTTTCAAAATGGCTGCTGGAAAAACAAAATGGCCACCCACTGTGTTGCCTCGCTTTAGAGGCACCGAAAATGGCCGCCCCTATGGAGGATTTTCATTTAAGGTTAGTTTTGAAGTCCATAGGAAGCATTAATGACGTTTTAATGCGTTTCTATGGGCTTTTTAAATCTGTTTAGCAATGAAATCTCTTAGCAATGTTTTTTCCTGCATGGATTAACATCGCTAAGCGAGGCACCACTGTATATATATTTACACTCAAACAAAGTTTATATATGGCCTTTATGGCTAACATTCTTCAATAATAAATATATGTTTTCTATGGATACCTGTTCCAAAAATAGTGTGTCCAGGGAACTATAAGCTATTGACTGAAATCCAGTAGGAAGCTGTAACTGGAGCTGTAACTGGAGCAGGCTATTCAATCAGTGGAGAATTCAGTAAATCAGTACCATTGATTCACTTTTATTATGACTTGCTACTGGATTTCAGCCACTATCTTTAGATTTTTACAAATATTCCAATAAAATAATTTACACATGAAATTTTGAGTATAACACTTACAAATACTGTGCGGTCAATTGAATTTCCCCTGTACTTTGGGAAAACTTTTGATATATTTATGCTGCATACAAATTTGACATGCATCATATTTTTAGTTATTCCAATCACCAAATGTAAGATATTTTGTTTTCTTATTAAGGAAGAATCTTTGTTGTGGAGTAAAAATCCATCAAATAGACATACAAAAACTGACAGTGTTCTAGAAAGCATTGAATATGTTTTTAGAAAAATGTCCAGGTCTACTTTTTCTGGAAAACCCACTATCACAGTACATTAACTACGGAATGAAACATTTAGACTCCATTTAGGACACAAAGCTGACTTTCCACATTTTAGCAGTAGCACAGGAGAAGAATACTTTTCCAAGGCATGTCGTAGCAAACTTTAAACATAATATTTCCTTCCTATGGCAGACTTGGTTGACAGGAATTCCTCTTGCATTTGAAGAAAAGCATGGATCACCAAGCAATTAAAAAAAATGCAGCAGCTTCAACATATTGGAGGACACTCCATCCATAGACAAGTCTGTATCTTGACCAAATAGAAGAATTTAAGAACAAAAAACACCCCACAAATACCCGCAGAGTTCTAGAATAGAATGAGAAAGAGAAGGTGGCATGCTCAAACTTCTACTAGATTTTAGATTATTTCCAATCTTATGTGTAGAACATTTCTATGCAAACCAAAGGGTGACATTAAATATTGCAAAAACTATAGTAATCTGTACACTGCTATTCAGGGCTGGACTGGGACCAAAAATCGGCCCTGGCATTTAGAGCACACAGGCCCACCGGCTGTGGGGACACAGGCCCACCTGGCTTTGGGCCAGGATTGGCCCTATGGACCCGGGGGGATTTTGAGCGAGGTGCTCTCGCCATCAGCCTGGCCTACCTCACAGGGCTGTAGGGAGGAGGATAAAACTTGGGAGGGAGCCGAGGATATGAACTAAACGAATAAACAGAACCTCCCTGTGCAAGAGGAGTGTATCTTTTCTGCTGCAGCGCATCCTAAGGAGCAGGATAAGAAGGCAACTCGTATCTAAAGCGGGGTTGTGACATTCTCAGGGGACGGTGAAACAAATACAGCGTAGCCCAGCTCTGATGAGGAAATTTTCACTTAAAAAAAAAACTGGCCAGGAAAGTTGATCTTCCCGGGACCAGGTCAGGATCCCTCTGGTCAAGGCTGGGCTTGCTGACGAAACTTCAGCCCAGCCTCGTCAGAGGGGCTTTCCTGGGAGGCAGCATGGCCACCCCTGCCCGGGAGGAGAGGCTTTCTTGCTTCCAGTTTCCGATCGGCCCTCCTCACCTCTTCCAGTCCCCCCATCCGCTCTTTTCCCTGTCCTCGCCCCTTCCTCCTCCTCCTCCCCTCTCTGGGCCCCCCCGGCTTTCCCTCCTCGCCCGCCCGCCCAGGGAAGGCCAGCCGAGGCGCCCGCTCCCCCAGCGGCGCGCTTCCCTTTGGAGAGGCCAAGGGCGCCTGGCGAAGGCGACGCGCCCGGGCACCGTGCGCTCTCGGCTACCTGGGCGCCCGGGCAGCGGGGCAGGCCGGGCCGGGCGGGTGGTGGGGGAGGATCCGAGGCGAGGCTGCCTCCTCCTCCTCCTGCCGCCGCTCCCGCTCCGCCCTCCGGCCCTCCCCGGCCCCGGCGCGCCAAGGCAAGGGAGCGAGCGAGCGAGCGGGGCGGGGGATGCGCTGGCCAGACCCTCCGGCCGGCCACCAGTACCAGCCGCGGCCCGAGAGCAGCCGGCGGGCAGGCAGGGCCGGGAAGCCGCGGCGTCTCGGCTGCCCACGCTAGCCTCGAACAAAGCGCGCAGCCACCGCCGCCGGCTCCGCGGGCGCGGGAGGGAGGCAGAGCGGCCGCGTCCCCATGGCTGCTGCCTCCGCTGCCCGGAGCCTGCCTTCACTGCCGCGCTAGGAGCCAGTCCTCGGCGTTGCCCCCCATCGGGCGCGGGTGCGCTCTTGGGCCGGGTGGGGAGGTTTGGGGGGGACGCCCCAGCTGGAGGGGCGGGAGGAGAAGGAAGGAGGAGGAAGAGGAGGAGGCAAGGCAAGGCAAGGGGGCGCGGGGAGGGAAGGCTCCCTTTCGCTCTCTCGCTCGCTCGCTCTCTTTTGGGGAGGGGGGCTCAGCCTGGCCCTGCGCTGAGGCAAGAACCCAAGAACCGGCCCTTCTGACCATCGGCCCTTCTGGCATTTGCCAGAATTGCCAGATGGCCAGTCCGGCCCTGCTGCTATTTCAAAACGATTGTTCCTACAAAACTGAATACACTGCTATTTTATGAAAAATATAAACTTCTCTCTCAGAAATTCAGAAGACAGATTTCCATACATATGTAATTTTCTTCCTACCCAGCCTCTATCTCTCTAAAAGTACGTTCTGAAAATACTTTTTTCTATTTAACAACATTTTCATCATGGTACCGTGGAAGACAAAATCCTGAGCAATACAAGAGATTGTCACTATTGCTGTGAGAGATTAGGAAAATGAAACCTGACAGTCTCAGACTTCTTTGCTTTGCTCAATATCTTAGAACTTTGCTCCTATGCACAGGATGACAGTTTGAGTTAGTACAGATCAAGGAAGAGGTCTCCTTCCTCCATCCCAAAATAGACTTATTCAGCCTTCTATGCACCAGAGGCTGCTTTAAGGAGGGGCAAAAGAGAAAGCAGCTTTCATTTTATAACCTAGAGTATCTAAACTTTGTAAGGCAATAAAGGAGCTCTCTGTGCCACAGAGTGGCTATTGCAAACTTACTGAGGAAGGTGAAAAAATACCAGTCATGGGTTTAAGAAAATATCACCTGTCTCCATACCAAGGAGAAAAAAGGCAGAAGAGGAAGTTAGACTTTCCATGGGACTGGTTCACTCCATAATACATATAATCAATGTAGTCAAGGATAAAAAAAATAGAGAAGCAGATCCCCATATACACCTCCCTTCAACTCCCCAGACAAAATGTAGCACATATACGTAGCAAATAAAACTAAAAAGTTAAGTTCAACAATACTCATAAAACTGGAGAAAGCATGGAATCAGACATACACGCACAGCAATAAAATATGAAGACCTATGTATGCCAATCAATGACTTTTTCTTTTGTTAGAGAGAAGCTCTGCAGGAGCAGTCTGCAAGCAAATTACACAAAACCGCACAATGCACGGTGGAGTGAATAAATAGCAGGAAGGAGCAGAACATAAGAAACATCATTCTGCACAATGTGCATACAAACCAAATGAAAATGGTTGTAATTTGATAAACAAGAGGAGCAAAACAAAAATCAAGCACAATCCTGTGTATTTGAAACAGGATACTTTTATTTCATCAGCAAGAGCATTTCTCAGGCATTTTCTGGAGTGTGTGCACATGTGCATGCATACACACACACACATCAATAACAACTTGGCCAAATTCTTTGACAAAGGATATCCTAAACAACACTGCAGGATTGTCACCCTGTCTGTTCGGAGTCTATTTAGGAAACATTTAGTCACTGTTCTTTATTTACTATGAATTCTTTGTAGACTCAAGCATCCTTTTCAATGAAGTGACTGTTTCAATGATGAGTGGAAACCCAAGGGAGGGAGATGAGGAAGAATCCAGATAACCCACACTCTGTTACAACTCTTAGATGCACTAGTTGTTTTTGTTTCTTATGTTCTCATAGTAACAGAATGCAAATGAACTCTTATTTAAATTCCTGCTCAGCATTTGCTGTTAAGCGAAAACATCGTCTTGCGAAACACGTTTTCCTATTGAAATGCATTGAAAACCTGATAATCCGTTCCAATGGGAACGGATTGTCACCGTAAAGCGAAAATTGCCATAGGAAACATCGTTAAGCGAAATGCGGTTCCCAAGCGAAGACAGCCGTCTAACGAAACAGAGACCATTAAAAGACTCGTATAGCGAAGCAAGACCAAGCTGTCAAAAACATCGTAAAGTGAAAAACAGGGACCTAAAATTTAACCCTCTTGCAAAGCACGATCCCTAACATCATAAAGCGAAAATCGCCCATAGGAAACATCATTAAACGAAGCGCAAGACTGCTCCGAAAACCTATTCGTAAAGCAAATTCGTCGTTATGCGAAGCAATCATCTTGCGAGATACCACTGTATATTGTTCTTGATTCAGTAACAGTGAACAGTGGTCAGATGAAAACTAAATGAAGTATCTCCAGCCTTACAGAAACACTGGGGGAATGGGGGGGGGAGAGAAAGTACTGCAACTTCACACTCTAAACACTAGACCACTGGTTCTTAACCTTTGTTAGATGTTTTTGGACTGCAACTCCCAGAAGCCTTCACCATCAGCTGTGCTGGCTGGGGTTTCTGGGAGTTGCAGTTCATAAACACCTGAGTAACAAAAGTTTAAGAACCACTGCACTAGACCATGATTTAGAGCAATGGTTCCAAGCCTTGGGTCCCCATTGGATTAAAACTCCCAGAAGGCTTCATTGCTAGCTGTGCTGGTCAGGATTTCTGGTAGTCCAAAGATGTCAGAGGACCCAAGGTTGGGAACCACTGGTTTAGAGCTACGTACTAGTAACACACTAATATCTCATTCAATATGTTAATCACTAGGGGAGGAAAGTACCTGAACTATTATTTCAGTACAGCTGTGAAAGTCAGTATGGTTCTAAAAATACAAAAAAGTCTTAGCAATGTTAGGTTCACACAGACATTAAGACAAATGAAGTAAGCTCCTGTTTAAAGATTTAAAACAGAAAAATATTCAGGGTCTTTCTAGACTGTACAATTACCATGGCTTTGAAATGGTCCATTCACTAAAGTTTATGGGGAAGGTTGTCTTCAATGACTTTTAATCATGAGCAATAAGACCCCTCAGTCTAATTATGAGCAATAAGACCCCTTGGCACTCAAATTTCATGCCTCATCCAGCTACACCATGCTGTTCTCAGTATGGTCCAAGGAAAACAAAGTTGTTGATCACAAAAACCAGCCACCAGGGATACTTAGTAAATGTTATTTGACACACATGACACAGCTTTTACTTACCTAATGTCCCATATGGGAACTCTATGCTCCAGCCAGCTTGCCTGGTAACTCTGACATCAAGGCATGATGCATGATGGGGTATCGCAACGGAGTAACATCTTGCTAGTTGTGATTTTGGTGGGCCTAGAACAGAAAAAAGTGCATTTGTCAAGGAGACTCTTAGGAACATTTATTATAGCTGTAGGATTTTTTGATTTTACAGAAAATCTTACACATGGTCTCTAACTTCCCAAATTGTAGAACATTCCCCCTTGCCCATCAATGTTGGCTCTTCATGCTCTGTGTTTAAAATACTGTAAAGGGATTAAGGAATTAAGACATATCTCTTTCATTTAATCTTTTAAATTGTCCATAGTGGTTTCCAATATTATTCCAATGATGCTTAATACTTTAACATAGTTTTACTACTTTCATGTATTATTTTTATTGGTATGTTCTCACCTTGATGAGTTTTGTAGAGGGGCAGTGCATAAATCTAAGAAGAAGAACATACAAAACAAATGGCAAAAGTTTCTTCTTTTTTTCTTCTTGAGGCAAGCAATTTAAGAATGATGGTTAACTTAAAATTAAGACTGACCAACAATGTAACCAACTCAACAGCAGCGACAAGGACAACACACATCTAAGCTCCAGAAAGGTCCTTGGAAAAGCACTGAACTGAAAATCACAATATTCTGCCAATTAAAAATTGTAGGGGAGAAAATATATGATGCTGCAACAAGAATCTCAACAAATCTAAATCTTCCCATCCAATTTACCAGTTCTCATGCATCCCAATACAATTCCTAGCTGGTTTTGTCTTCAATTCCACAGCAAGAAAAAGATGTTTCAAGCAAGTGTGAAGTGATAGTTATTATATTCTGGCAAGTTTTCTTGCTATCTTGTTGAACGATACAGAATAATCTGTCTCAATAAACTGTAAACACATAGTTACCTGCTCCTAAGGCTAATCTCTGATGAATAAAGTTTGTAAAAATAATAGATCAGCATTTAAGTGAAAACAAAGATTATGTGCTTACCTCTAAAAAGAATGCATGGAACTATTTATTACTAAGCTCTCCAATAAAACCAGTCAAAACAATCATATTCTGTATCCTGTTCTCTCTGTACTATAGCATGACCTGTCTGAATGTTATAGATGCACACTATGGATATCTCTATTAACGAAACTGAATGATCAGGCTAGTAATGTCTCCTGCTCTGTTCAAGAGCAAACACCAATGCATGGAGTCAGCATTCCTAGAATTCTTTACAGGCTCCTTTGGAGGCCATTGCTTCTATCGATCTTGGTACTCTCTGACACATTTTAACAACATGAAAGAGCCACTAGTCACAGCTTACATGTGCTCTGTTTGCTGGGAGGACGCTGCGACAAATTAAGTCCCCTTCCTCTGATCTGAAGAAAGGCAGAGAAAAGAGAACTCTGTACAGCTGTGAAGCAGAACTCTTAGAAAGCAAGGGCTGAGACTGTGAATCCCAGCATTATTTGCAATTATGAAAAGGTAATTCATATTTAACTAAAGCAAATTCTGTAACATGCTCACACCTATTATAGGAGTATCATAGGAATTTGCTCCTTGGATTCATGCATATCTAGAAAAGAAACAGATTTGGAAAAAAGGAATACTAAACTGTCTTATGTTCCAACAAATTCAGAACCTGGAAAACTGCTTTTCTGGGCTAAAACTCCTAGAATTCCCTGACCAGCATGTGGCTGAATACTTGCAAAAATAGAACTAGTTTTCAGGTTGGGTGTTTTTCTTGCCATTCTCAGGATTAAACCTGGGACCTTCCAAATGGAAAGCAGGGCTTTACCACTGACCTACAGCCCTTCCACCTATGTGGGGTGGGGGAGAAACCTTGCATATTTAATGACAGCAACAGGTCAAAGCCATGAGGTTGTGCTCTGTATTTCTACAACATCTCCTCCCCACCTACCCACCCACAAAAGCCTGATGGACTGAACTGAAGCTTCCTTCAACATTTTTGATAGCCTAGAGACTGCTGTTACCAGCTTCTCCTCCTTGAGCCAAACATTTCACTCTGCCTTACAGCTGGGCCAGATGGGCACAACTGGCGAGCACCAAATTGGGGGAGGCTGTTCCATAGCTTATTCAGATTCAGTGAAGAGGCTGGAAGCAGAGAGAAAACAGCAGATATAAAGTCATCTCATTCAAAGGCTCTTTTAGAAACTTGAGATATGTTTGCGGAAAATAGACAGGAGGGAGGACAGATGTGGACGGAACAAAAGGGAAGTAAAGATTAAAAGATAAATTGATTTTGGGCTCTATAGGCAGCATCACATGATAGATAATGGGCCAAGAGCCATTTTTAAAAGTGGCTGACAGAAAGTTAAGATGAAAAGGAAGTACGGCATTCACCACGTCAGTGGCTTTTTCTCCCAGCTGTCAGCACATTAACACTGAAAAGAAGATTATGTGCAGCTCTTGTAAAATGCACGCTCCTTACAAATGGGTATTTATATCCATTTCCTCCCCAAGGTGAAAGGTTATCTGTGGTCATATTAGCAAACAGCTGCTTATGATTTGAGTTGCATGCTATGCTTGGAAAAGCAATGCCATGTAATCCATTCCAAATGAATCCCTGTATTTTTGATATCCCAGTATGCCAAATGTTCAAAGGAAGAATACACTTAGTGATAAAAAATAATAACAGTAACAACAAAAGCAGCTAACACAGCCTTCCTTTATTACTGATTAATCTGACTACTGTATATGAAAATACAACGCTCGGCATTTTGCAGAGAGCAAACAGGAGGCCAGCTCAGTACATTTCTATTGCTAATTACTCTTCATTTTAGGAACAAGATATGCTTATGCAGGAACAACAGTGAACTTAGGGTGAACTCTGGAGCAGGACACCTTGTGTATCTAATTAAGTGCATCCACATTTAAGAGTGACACTGTGGGGCTTATGAAGATTTTAATTTCAGAAAGCTGAAGGGAGCAGGAAAGAAATGATGAAGCAATATTTTGCATCTTGTCAACAGTTCCCCATTGCCCTCACACCAGCAACACACAGTGCTTGGGAGAGTATTTGGATCACAGGGCTACTGCAGATGGTCCAAGTCTCCAAAATCCTTAGCAAGCTCTCCGTTTTTTCACCTTCAGCCCTTGGACTGTAACAAATTGTGCTGAGTTTTTGCATATGCAGCCGGCTGGATTGTTTAGGTATCTGGCTGGAGAGCCAGAGGTTGGGAGTTTGATTTCCCCAGTGTGCGTCCCAGGAAAAGAGTCATATACCTGTGTAACCTTGGGCAAGCTGCATAGCCCCAGAGCTCCCCCAGAAGAAGGGAAAGGCAAACCATTTATGACTACTAGAAAAACCCTAGGCATGATTGCTATAAGTCAGAAATGACTTGAGGGCATACAATTAATTTTATTTTGTATATGCAGAGCACCTAGATATCCATTGTGCGTTGGGTTCTACACTGAACTGTTCCCTCTCTATCAAAAAGAAAGAGAATACCATATGACAATCTACTGTACAGGTTATTTTCTCAAGGATTTTGAAAAGCTGTTTAAGCTGCTGTCTTACATTGCGCCCACCTAACTTCTCCACTATGGTGTGGGTGAGGCAAAGGACTGATTTATGCATCTCAGACAAGAAAAAAGCAAAATAAATAAATTGAAGCACCTAAAAAACTAAATGTTGTATTTTAATGTGAGCTTTCATAGATCAAGTCCACTTCCACAGACATTACAGTGAGACTCCATGACTATAAAGCCTGTGAGCCCCTCCAGCCTATCCACAAGCACAGCCAGGGATTCTTATTAATAACTCCATTGACTCCAGCTCAGCTTCTTGACTCCTATCAGCATTTATTAGAGTTACAGCAGCAGTTCCCTCTGCCTTCCCCCTCCCCCATAGTTGGATAAGGTCAAGTTACAGTTTCTAAACTACAGTACTTGTCAGCTTCGGCAGCCAGTTAGTCTCAGTGAAATTCCCCCAGAATCCAGGTTCTGGAAAGCAGGATGGAGAGCTCAAGTCCAGGATGCACCCCTTCTAAAGAAGGCTTGTATAAATGAGCACAAGAACTCAAACTCTGCAGCTTATCTCTCCTGGTGCCTTCCCTCACTTGCCTTTCCAGAGCTGCACTGTCATCCAGGCTAACTTAGCATTATCCGAGTGCATGGCTGGAGTCTCCAGTGCTTGGCAAGCCAATAAACCTAGTGAGGGTAGACAATTTCTGGCATTCTCCCACACATCCTCTTCTTCCAAGACAGGAAGCAACCCCTTGTCTTTGCAGTTCTGCTCTTTCATTCTCCTTGACCCTGCCTCCTCCAGCTGTCTCTCATCAGGACACTGTCTCTCCTGCAGCTGCAAGGACTCCAGCTAGCCTGATCCTGAGGCAATTCACCCTCCTCTCAGCTACCTGTGGGCTGGAGGCAGACAGCTCACTAGAGGTGTGCACATACACCCCCTCACAAGGCCCTATAACCAGGTGAGGACACAGCTAATGGACAAAGTGACAGTGGTTTTAATTGCATTTTAATTGTTTTGTCTTTTTATTGTATTTTAAATGTTGTAAGCCACCCAGAGACCTTTGGGTAGTGTGGGCGACATATAAGTTAAATAAATAAAATAAATAAATTAGTAAAGGAAAGTACTGTCAAACTGTGAATAACTTCAATTATTATTTATTGCCTACATGGTAAAAAAAAATAGCCAACACAAGTGGCAAATTGTGGTAATCAATGAATGACGTCATAGTTGGTAATATGCTAGAAATCCTTGACTGAAATGTCTGTGTGGGTCTCCAGCATCCTCTTTAGCTCATCTCAGCTGCTTCTCTTTCAAAGCTAATTCTCTAGCAGCTTTTTCTAAGACAGTTATTTTGGGTGAAGTCACAGATTGTCCAGGTAGATTGAAATGTTCTGAAATAGTTTTTTGTGTGTTGCCATTTCTGACATCCAATTTATGTTCATTAATTCCTTTGTGTAGAGGTTTTCCAGTTTGTTCTATATGCAGTGCAGAAGGGCACTGTTGGTAAAGGATGCACAGGTCACATTAGTAGAAGAACAAATAAAGATGTTCCTGATTCATGCATGAACACTTTACCCATTAGTGATTTACAAATAAATACACAAACTGCCTTCAGAGAAAAACTACTGCATTGGAATTAATTCAACATCAAGGTCTTTGAAATATGTAAGATGCTGTTTAAATCATGCAAGCCATCAAAGAGATGAACATATGAGCATACAAATATCTGTCAAGGCACATACATATACTGAGAGTCCTTCAAATATAAAGCATATTTACCTATGAAAAATAAGTATACAATTGCCACTTGTATCAGAGCAAAGGAGATACAATTCTACACTTCTCACGCTTGCAAAGAAGAATAATCTTACTGCTAATAGTTTTTGAAGAGTTGGCTATGCTAATTTGTTTCAATGTGTACAACAAAAATAAAAGGAACTGTAACTTCTTAAAAACTATTTATTTCAATATGAACTTTTGTGGATTGTTATCCATATCCTCAGACACAACTACCACAACCACAAGGTGATATAATCCCTTTGTTTTTATTTTTGTTCTACTTACTCTTAATAGTTTCCAATCTCAGAAAAGGCTGCCAGATATAAATACAGGTCTGCATTTCAATCACGAGTATCTTAGATACACACAGATTTTCCTCTGAACTCTTCTGTAAAAATCCCAACTACTGATCTAGCATTTCGCCTTCACTAACATTAACACTATCCGGCTTAAAAATCCCTCTTCCGAATTCAACTTCTTTGAAGTTAGTCACTGTTAACATTAACCTATGCACAGATATAAAGCAAGATTAATGCACTATGGGGGATTTGCATGGAGGAAGAGAGAAAGGAGGAACATATGAGGTCAAAGAATACTCCACATCTCATTAAACTACTATTAGGGTTTTCTCATCCTTCCGTCTGCATTACACTATAATGGAGGGACTTGACAATCACAACTGAGACTCGGAGCAGACTGTGGAATTGCACATAATTAAGAGATGCACCTCCATTATATTTGCAATGTCTCTAATGCTTCTGTAATGGACTTTCCCCTTTGTACTTAAAAACATTAAGTAGCTTGCATTTGTCAAGGTATTCCTTTAATCATAATCTTACAGCTTTTATTAAAAGTATCTTCAACAAGTAATTAATTTTTCCTCTTTCCTACGAGTTAAGATAAATTAAGTTATCCTAAAAGTTTTTTAAAAAGCTTTTAAAAAAATTATTTCCCATTCAGATGAGATAGGCATCAAATATTTCCTTCAAGATTGTTCCTATTTAATATAGGTTATCAAAACCAATGAGGGAGAAAAAGATAAAACACAGCTCTGCTTCAATATTTTACAGCATCACACTTACACATCTGATACAAACTCAATCAAGCTTAACCTTACTTAATGCCCTTGACAAATCTCTCTTCAGAATTTTTAATACACCAGGCGAAGGCATCAAATATTAAAGCAAAATCTCCCCACTGCCAACAAAGGAGGGACACACACAGAGAGAAATACATTGCAAGTTTCCACACAGTCTTTATTCATGATGGAAGACAGCAACAGAAAGCAACCATTGTTTTATATGCTGAACCTTACTAGAGTCTTGTTCCAGTAACCTTTAAAATTCCTTTGCGCATAGAAAACAGTGCTGATCTTACAGCACAAAATAACACATGCCGGAAAAGACACCATATGCAGTGAAGACCAAACTTTTATTAGTGTATACTAGAGGTGGGGAGGTTAGTCCAGATGTTGCTGGACTAAAAAATGCATCAGATCCAAGCCTGGGCAATGGGCAGGGAAGATGCACCAGAGCATGCACCATATGGAGGACCACAAGTTCTCACTACCATAGCATGTGAACAGAAGAAAGTCTCTTAAAAGGACAAAGAGACAAAATTATGGCCAAAATCCTGTTACACAAATTACAGCTGTGGAAGGATGATTACGTCACCAGAAGGATTAGATTTTTAGTAATTAAAAACTTCCTCTTTCCAACCCACAGCTCCCAGGGCTCCCAAGCAATGAAATTAATTAGTCATGAGTAGTTGTTTCCCCTCAGCACAAAATTATTGGAAGCTCTTATTTATTTCCCTACATTACTGGAGGTCCTTATTCATTCCCCTAAGGACATAAGATCTAATACTGCAAGAGGCAGAGATTGAGAAACTCAGTAAAGCCTTCACATCATTGCCAACCAACTACTTTTCCCAAGATTTTGCTGCCTGAGCATGACAGCAGTTATAGTCAAACATGTTGAGATGGCACCCTCTTGGAGAAAGCTAACTTAGAGCAGGGGTGGGAAATTCTTTCCACCCAAATTCAATTTCAGCTTTGGGGATGGAGTCCTGCAGTAGGCATAGCCAAAGCCAAAAAGGAGACACAAGAAATACCAGCATATTTCAGCTTAACATTCTTGCTATTAAGGCATTTTAGAACCAGCATTAGAATGGAAACTCCAAAATGATGCTGCCGTTGTGAATGGCACATCATCAATTTGGGGATTTCTGCTGACTCATTAAAACTGTAAAGACCTACAGGCTCAAAATAGAAAAGTTTTATAATGCTCTTCCTTAGAGAGAAACAACACTATGCCTCTCTGCCTCAATACTTGCCTGGGACCTTTCAAAACTCCTTAATCTAGAACAAAGAGTAAAAGAGTAAAATAATAAATACTGAGAAGTATTACAGAGGCATTTCAGGGCATGGCTATACCTTAGCAATAGTGGAGAGTCACTGGAATCCTTTTTATTTTGCAGAACCTCACTACATAAATTACTGTAGCACAGCTTCACTTTTCTTCACTAGCACACATTTAAGGTAAAAGTACAGTGGTGCCTCGCTTAACGGGCACTCCGTTTAGCGATGAAACCGCATAGTGACAAACTATTTGCGATCGCAAAAGCGATCGCTTTGCAATGTTTCCTATGGTTTTTTTTTTCTTTTTTTTGCTTTGCGATGATCGGTTCCCTGTTTCACTTACCGATCATCGCAAAGCGATGATTTTTTAACAGCTGATCGGTGGTTCCAAAATGGCCACCGGGTCAACAAAATGGCCGCCCGCACGGATTCCTCACTTAAGAGGCAGCGAAAATGGCCCATCATATATTTTAAATTTAAAATATTTTTTACCCTGCCTTTCTCCTCAAAATGACCCAAGATGGCTCATATCATTAAAAGGACCATATACTAGAACTAAAAACAATAAGTCTACAAATCTTTTTAAAAGAATTAAACAAGTATCATATTACAAATAGTAAATAAAATCAATACTAAAACATATTTAAAAGCAACAGAGCACAAAACCCCTCTCAGACTGCCAGTCACTAAGGGAAAGCCTGTCTGAAGCAGCATCTTTTCCCCTCCAGTTGTCATAAACTGCCCAGTCTGCATTGTGCAACTGTTTTTTGTTTAAGCCACCTAATTTAGTGCAGAGCACTACTCTAGGTAGTTGGCAGTCATAAACGTAACCCTCCCAACTCGAATCCATCCCAATCAAACTACCACATCTGCCCAGTCAGCCTCCAAACCCAAAATCAACTAATCCCAAAACAATCCACATATATTGAAACACATAGATGGATGGCAGAAACGCCATGTTCCAAATTAATGCAGGGTGGGGGAGAGAATCTCACTAAAGGTTTCCTCAAGGAGGCTGGTCTTAAGCAATTTCTAAAATGCTGGGAAGGAAGAGGCCTGACAGATCTCTATGGGCATGCTGTTCCACAAATGTGAGACCACAATAGAGAGGCTTGGTTCCTTGTGAACACCTTCTTCACCTCCCTCGGAGTGGCCACCCTTAGAAAACCAGCCTGGATGGATCGGGTGGCATGGGTTGATCTTTTCTAGGAAATGTTTTTAATATAGGATAGGAAGCTGGGCTGAGGGTGAAGGCCAGGTATGTTTGCATGGATGCCTTGCTGAGTTTTTTTTTCCTGGGCTTTCTTTCTTTTTGTCTCCTCACCACATGGCCTGGGGGTGGGGCCTAGGGGTGGGACTTTCTGCTTTAAAAGAGCATGTCCCAGGACCCTGGGGCCTTTTCCCTAGGAAGCTGGGCTGAGGGCGAAGGCCAGGTATGTTTGCATGGATGCCTTGGTGAGTTTTTTTCCCCTGGGCTTTCTTTTTGTCTCCTCACCACATGGCCTGGGGGTGGGGCCTAGGGGTGGGACTTTCTGCTTTAAAAGAGCATGTCCCAGGACCGTGCACCTAACGGCGTGCGAAATTCTCAAATCCTATCTCCGGCCTTAATATGGTAAATAGGAAAGCCAATTAGATTTGCATAAGCCTGGGAGCAGGAAAGTTTTAAGACTCAGATCGTACTTTCGTACTATTAAAGAGCAGGCCGGGTAGGTGGGGCTCATCAGCCATGGAAGGCAGCCCATCTAGGAGAAGGAAAACTCTGATTTCAAACCTCCACTGCCTTGTGGCTATATCCACTCATGGAAAAGGCTTCAGGAGTTAACCTTGAGGCAAAATCCGGAGCTGGAGTCCCGAAGGCAGCATGTGTCGTTCTGCCAACTCCTGCGATGTTGCTGGAACCAGTTGTATTGGCTCTTGCCTTTTCATTGGACCATTTCAGCAATGTGGAGAGGGGAGATCTGCTGCTAGGGTAACAGTCTATTCTCCATATTACCTTACCCGGGCTTCATGCTCTGGAGAGGACACTCCCCGATTCAGAGCGTGTTACCATAGTCTCTCGAGACTGAAGGATGTCTATGCAAGGATATTATTATAATAATGTCTATTTTTAATGTTTGTAATGTTTTTAAAGTTTTAATATTGTTGTATGCCACTCAGAGACCACTGGTAATGGCGCGACTAAACAAATCTTGTAAATAAATAAAATAAATGAAATAATTTTTCAACCTTATACTTTCATCTGTTTCAGTTCTAAAATCATAGTTAAAAGCAGGAAGACCCAAACAGCTCTTACCTCCTCTCACTGCAGCCTTACACTCTTTTACCTTGACAGCTCAGGCTGTCCTGGTGTTCTCACAACCCCTTCTGGGTATCTTTTTGCTCTCTGTAGCTCCAGTGAAATCTGCCAGATTCCAACCATGGAAGAGGACCCCAGGAAAGGTTAACAAACAAGCATGCATTTGGAAACGTAAGCCTCTGTGGAAACAAACAGACACAGAACTGTACACATAAATTGTCATGCATCTTACCCTTTGCTCTCTAAAACATATTATTACGATTGAACGTGGCATATTTTGACTCATGTTCTTTATCATTTCCATGTAAGCAATGACCTTGTTGCAATCTCATGTTCAACGCTGGGTTCGCACTTCCTGTACACACCGCTTTGCATCCAGCATCACTAAGAGTGGTGTACAAGGCTTCTCTTCCCGTTTTAGTTCACCAGTTTAACCTATCATCCAAACCCTAAACTGTGATTAATGTTAGCTACACTTTGTGGAACCACAGTTTAAAACTGGTTTGTTCCAACAGTATCCTGTTGAGCTTCTGCTGAACAGAAAGTCTTGCCAGAGCACTGATACAGAACTGCATCATTTGTGCAAGTGTTGAAATTGGGCAAGCAGAAGGCTGGTTTTCTCCATGGAGATCTGTTTTTGCAATGGCAACACTTTGTTAAGTACCCTAGTGGGACTTAACAATAGCTCAATATCACATTGGGCATAGAATTGTTTGGTATTCATACTGGCAGAATGCTGTATAAAGGTCTGAGCTCATGAATCCTGAACAAAAGTGATAATCATTCTGAGTGGCTATCAGGCAAAAACAGGAATCACATGGCAAAACATTTCAAGAAAATGCAGAAGGAAAAAAGATAACTAAGTTTGTTACAGAAGCACTTAAAGATGGTTTCATGCCCGCCAAGCTTGTCTCTGTCGAATTATGATGTAGGAGAAACAGGAGGTGATATTTCACTACAGTGCCTGCATATGCCATGCTAGAGTTGAGTTCCTGTAACATCTGAACCAAGCACGTCATCATGCTCCCAAGCCATGCATTCTTTTCACTCTGACTCCTATATTCTGAAAGATTCAGCAGAAATTGCCAATAGAATGCAAACATAAAAATCACAAGGTAATACAACTTCCTTTCTGACCTTTCCAGTTCAGAACAAACCTATTAAACTGTGGCTACTGAAGACATTATGTATCTCAATGCTAATTTTGTTCAATATGATTCAGATGAATTGTTTTGGCTATGACTCCTGAGTGGCTATTTTTGACAACATATTGCTGAATCATACCAATTGGAAACTTCGATCCAGTAAGCAGTTTTGTTAAATGTGAGGTGGTGGATTCAGAGTGCACTAGCAGGGAAAAACTGTAACAGCAGACTATCATCTAAGAACGAGCAGAACACACTCTGACTATGGGCCAGAGATCATGTGATGGTACGTGTAAACAGAAGTCCCCACAAACTGGACTAGAAGGATCTAAACTGGACCTTGTCAAGATCATTTCAGCTTCCTAATCTTAAATTTATTTTGTTACATTTCTTCATCAATTTAAATTCCTCAAAGCTGCATGAAAATCTGTATACTTCTATGCACATAATTTTGCTCAAAATACATTTTTTTAATTTTCACTAATTGCATGCATTTTATGCTTTTTTTAAAAAAACACACACATTTCTGTAGACCTTTTGGAATTGGAAAACTGTATTACAATGTCTGGAAAACTAAAAGATACCCTGCAAAATTATACTAAGGCATATAAATAAACAGCTTCTACCATGGGAATTCAACTTAATCATGTAGGAAATAAAAAATTAGTACCGACAAAAATATATAAGTAAAGGAGTTGACAATGCTTTCAACTCTACCCTTTATTAAGAAATATTATATGTTAATAAGTAGGAAAATGAGTTACAATTTCTTTGCAGCAAACAGCTCCAGCAATTACATAAAGGACAAGGATGGTTTAATTGCTTGCATAGAGATTAGCTGCTACTATACCCAGCAAATGCTATTTCTCAGAAGTTAATCACATGACAAAAGTGAACAGAGGGTGACTGCAAATAACCAAGCTTTCCCCATAAAAATGAGACACAACTTGTGATACTGAAATAGTGCATTTCGACACTTAGTCAAGCTAGATCCTTGCAGCTTCCCTACAAGGTAACAGCTATGATGTAAAACATTCACTAAATCTCTTTAGACAACCTGCTTCCACTTGGTGATTGTAGTACGCTAAAATCCTCAAGAACAAATGACAGGCATGCTGCTCAAGCCATCACTGGAAATGATGCCACAGTTATAGGGCCCAATTTTCTCCAATACAAATGAACAGGGTTAACAATTCCAAGGTCAAGCATTCATGGCTTCCATCAATCACTGAATGAGTAGTGATGATGTATATCATGGATTGCTCACTAACATTTTAAATACTTGTCACCAATAAAATGATAACAATGCAGATATGTTAAATAGGTGAAGCAGAGTTTAGCTGGGAAGAAGAATTCAAAACTACACAGAAGGCTAGGGAGAGTTACTTTGTGCCACTGGAAGAAATCTAAGACAGATGAACCATTGATGGCCAGATTGGAAGAGAGAAGCAGGAAAGAAAAAAGTAGGACGAAAAGTCATGGAGTGTGAGCAACAGGATGTGTGACACAAAGGAAGACTAGGCAGCACACAGGGGAAAAGAAATGGGTGAAATAATATGTGAGGAAAGTGGTCAAGACTACCAAGAATTATATTATGACATTTGTAATGCGTTGGTGCCATAGCACAGGGCAGCTTTCAATATGAAAAAAAAAAACGCAAAACATGAAATCAACAGAACACAGCAGTGAAAAACACAATACAAACATGAGTAAGAAAAACTGCAGTAAACCTGACAAGATGCCTCAACTCCTTACTCCTTTGAAATTAAACAATTCTAATTTGCCAACAAAAAGATTTCCACTAGTGCAGAGAAATTATTTGCCATCACCACAAAAAAGAGGCTTAACCCAAGGATTCTGCATGGTTACAAAAACAGGAGACAGCATCTAAATATAATCTTAAAGAATGAATAGCTTCATATGGGGGTGGGGGGGCACTCAAAAGCAATCTTTCCTTGCAAGGAAGAATCTTGATTTTCAGGGTTATTGCTAGAGTAGAAAGGTTCCAAGCAAACTGAAAGCTGTCTCTGCAGGCTCCTCATTTTCCTGGTGAAACTTAATTTACATTAAAGTAGATCAACTAAAGTCAATGTGATTTACATCTGATTCCAACCACAGAAACTACTTACAGGCTAGCAATGGTAGATGGAAGTTGGGTACCATCAAAACCTGAAGGGCCATAATTTCCTTCAGCTTTAAAAAAATTGAAACGATGCCATCCTAGTATTTTATGGTTAGAGATGAGCACAAGCCACTGTTATCGGTGGTTCATAGCACTTTGCTTTTGGCCAAACAGGTGTTCAGCACTTCCCAACTCCGCCTCCTCCAGCATCTGCCCACTCAAGAGATAGTGCCCAATGGTTCATGCCCATCTTTATTTATGGTACTAGAATTACATCATGTACGGTACTTCTAGAGTAGCCTTTCCCAACCCAGTGTTCTTCAGATGTGCTGTATGTCAACTCCCATCAACTCTAGCCAGTATGAGAATGATGGGGGTTGCAATACAGCACATCTGGAGGACACCACTTTGAAGGACACCTCCCAAAGAGATATAATTTAGCGCACTTTTCAAATGCAGCACAATATCCTATAAGTTAGGCCTTCTAAACATTTTTTTTTCGCTTCCTGTTAAGCGCATGGAAGAAAATCAAAGAGAAGGACAGGGTGATTGCACTACAATAGAAACATGGATGTAAGAACTGCAAAGTAGTTTCTGCTCTCATATCCATGAGGGATTTTTCTTTTGAAAGAACCATGGCTTTTTGTGCCTTCTATTTCAGTTCTATAACTTAAGTGTTTCTTGAGGCAAGAACACTTCTATTTTATGTGGGGTGCTGTCAAAAGCTTTTGAACCATTTAAGAAGCTGCTATATTCATGCTCAAACACATATTATGATGCACACAGAAGCTTTTGTATCTTAAGATTCCATCATATACTATATTTCCTGAAGCAATTAGTAAATGTCCAATTTTACCATCCACTGGGCTGATCTTAAGTTACGCAAGAGTCCTGCCTTTTGTACAAAACAAAGCCAATGAATTTTGTTTGTGTTGGTCCATCTTGCACCAGTATGGAATTACTGCTATTTCTGGAACTTGTTGTCAACCAAAGAGTCCTAGAGAGGGCTATATTCAGTGAATATAAAACATGTTTTTCTTTACAAGCCTGGGAGCTTGAGATAACTTCTTAAGACATTTTCAGAACATAAAACAGAAGTGTTTTTACAGATAAAGTAGAAGGGGGGAAATATATTTAGATACAATAAAAGGAAGTTCATTAGACTATTATCCAAAGCATTTGATAAAATTTAACTCTATACACTATTCTATTTGATGGAGATAATTATCTCTTCCCACATCTGTCCTGATGATATCACATATCCAGTGCTAGAACGATCATAGTACTCTCTCCTCCTTCAGCTCCTTACTTTAGCTGCTGCTAAAGAGAAACAGAGCAAAACATTAGCAAGCTATCTCCACCACCATTCTATGATTCTGACAGCCTCTCATAAATCATGTCAAGGAATCCATCAGGACCAACCTGAGTCCTAACCTGTGTTCCCATTTAAATGTGGTCTGAAATCCATTTTGAGCTCCAGTTCAGGTCTTGGTTAAACAGAAAATCTGGTTATTTAACTTGGAAAAGTTATGCTTTTGGATTAAAATTCCCAGAACCACAGTAGTTAAGATAACTGACAGGTTCGGGAATCTGTAGTCCCAAAAATAAGTCTTCCAAATCCTCTGAACTAATGTATACCATCAGGTTTTGTACCAACACTTTCATGAAGAAGCACTTTCCTTTGTCCATCCTGAAACTACAATAAAATCAGCTTCATTGCACACTCTTTTACTCCTACGACAGTAAATCTACTCTCTCCATACCACTGACCTTGTAACATAGAAAGAAGCTTCTAGGACACTGGTTAGCTGCAGGCCCACTGCATGGCTTATAAAAGCGGCCAACAGGATTATGGTCAACTATGTCATGAATATTGTGAACTCCTCTCTGAGAGAGGGAATCTTTCCTTCATTTGTAAAGGAAACCATCATCTGACCCATTATTAAATGGCTCCATTTGACAACACATAATCTTAATCACATTCAACCAATCACCAATATATCCATTATGGGCAAGGTGATCAAGTGGGTGGTGTCAGGGCAGCTCCAGATGTACCTAGAGGAGGAGAGGTGAGACATGGTTCTGCTACATGATGACCTTTTAAGGAAGGCTGACAGGGGAGGAGCTACCCTGATGGTGCTCATAGCTCTTTAAACAAGCTTTGGATACCATTGACCATTGTAACCTCCTGAACAGGCTCGCGAAGTAACGATCAGGGGACTGGCGTTCAGCTGGTTCTGATCCTTCCTTAAGGGCCGTGTTCACAGAGTCCAGTTTGGGGATGAATTATCAGCCCCCTGGACCCTCAATTGTGGGGCTTCCCAGGGATCCTCAATTTCCACAATGCTGTTTAACATCCTGTGCTGGGGAAGGTCATTAGGAGTACTGATGACACACAACTCTACATCTCCTTTACAACCTCTGCAGTAAATGCTGCCTGGACCCTGGAGAATTGCCTGGTTTTGATCCTGAGATGAACCAGGGCCCAGGGCTCAAACTGAACCCAGACAAGACAGAGATTTTGTTCCTCAGGAGTGCCCCCTGAACAGGATGGGTGAGATTACCCCTAGACTGGATGGTGTTGTCTTCTTGTTTAGGGATTAAGTGTGTACCCTAGACATGCTTTTGGACCTGACTCCGTCTAGGGATTCCCAGACTGCAGCCATGTCTAGAGCTGCCTTTAACCAGCTGAGGCTCACAGCCCAAATCCACCCTTACCTAGATGAGGGAGTCCTCAGAACACTGGTACAGACATTGGTCATCTCCCAGATTTACTGCTGCAATGCTCTCTCCATGGAGCTTCCTTAAAGGCTGATCTGGAAACTGCAGGAGGCCCAGAAAGCAGCAGCCAGACTACAGTGGGGTCTTGACTTAAGAACGGCTCGAGTTAAGAACATTTTGACTTAAGAACCGCTCTCATAGGAAAATATTGACTTGACTTACATACTTAGATTTGAGTTAAGAACTGAAAAAAACCCACGTGGGAGGCAGGGAAAGTGCAAAATTTGAACTTTCAGTTAACTGTTGGCCAGTGAAAAGGGTGCCTGTCTGCTTCCTCACTCCTCCCAGCGTTTAGAGAGTGGACTGGGAGACAGTCTTCAGACTGCCTGGTACTGTACTGCCTGGACTGTATTTTCCCTGCCTTCCCTGAACCTTTCTTGACCTAAGAAAAAAAGAAACAAAATATCCCCCTCTAGTGGTCGAAGGCGGAATAGCAGCTTCCCATTAGTTTCTATGGACGGAAAAGAGCAGATACGGATCAAATGGTTTTCAATGCATTCCTATGGGAAATGCAGATTTGACTTGAGAACATTTTGACTTGAGAACCGCCTTCCAATACGGATTAAGTTCTCAAGTCAAGACCCCACTGTAGTAGCTGATGTGAGTGAATCTGATCACATCTCCCCAGTTCTGGCTTGCCTACACTGGTTACCTGTTGTGTCCTGGGTCAGGTTCAAAGTTTTGAGGCTCACATATAAAAGGTCCTTCATGATTTGGGGCCATGGTATTTGTCAGAGCACCCTTTCCCAATGTCATCTATTCATTCTAGTTCCTCCCAAGGAATGTTCCTCTGGGTGTCCACTGCATAGGAGGCCAGGGAATCAACTACAAGGAGCTGGGCCTTCTTCACTGTGGCCCTAACACTCTAATATCATCTCCCAATGGAGCTGCACTTGGTTCCCTCCTTCCTAACATTCAGAAGGCTTCTGAAAACATTGCTTTACACAGAAGCCTTCCAATACAAGCAAACAATGGGGTTTGTACAAATCAAGCCTACCTCTATCTCCATCTTGTAAATGGCTGGTTTCAATTTTTTACTGCATAAGGGTCATCCTATTGAGAAATTAATGTGCTATTAGTATATGGGATTTTGTTCAAAAGTCTAAGAAGCCTCTGTGCTGTAAGGTCTATAGATCTGCAGCTGTAAGATCGAATCCATGTCACGGAGTGAGCGTCCATCACTTGTCCCACCTCCTGCCAACCTAGCGGTTCGAAAGCATGCAAATGCAAGTAGATAAATAGGGACCACCTCGGTGGGAAGGTAGCAGCGTTCCATGTCTAAGTTGCACTAGCTATGTGAACACGGAAGATTGTCTTTGGACAAATGCTGGCTCTATGGCTTGGAAACAGGGATGAGCACCACCCCCTAGAGTCGAACACGACTGGACAAATTGTCAAGGGGAATCTTTACCTTTACCTAAGTGAAACCCCGACCTCCACCTTTGTGCAGCAACCAGAAGAAGATGACATGACTGTATTTGAATAAATATGGATTGTTGTATATGAAAACAAGCCGTAATGCATTTTTGGAGCAAAAATTAATATAAGACTTTCGGGAAAACAAGGTAGGTGGTTGAAAGTGGAGAGAGAAGGTTGCTTTTGTTGAGAGTTAATGACATTGACTGAACTGTTATCATCTGTAACAATAAACAATTTCTACTTGGTTCTTAAATGATACGTTGCTTGGTCCTCTATTATTAATAGTGAATAAAGTTGATGTAATCCACTGGTTGCAGCTGAATGATACGTTGCTTGTGCCTTTGCTTGGGGAAACAATCAAGGGACAGGCAGGAACGTGACACCAGGCTTCTAATTTTATTCATACGGTAAGGTTTTGGTTTTCCTTTTTTAATTGCCTCTCCCCTGCCTAGCCATTTGATTGCATCTGTGAGGAAAATGTAGCACTTCTATTTCAGAATCTTGGGGATGGATGACAGTAATATTTTAAAAAAAACTCCTCAATATCATATTGTTTCAACATATGTGTTCAGCATACAGCTTGGAAGTAACATATTAAAAGTCAGATGCTCCTGGAAAAAAAGAGAACAACCTTTAAACAATGAGGGCAATGTTTTTACATTTATCATTCTGAAAATAGTAAAGTGAACACTGCAATTTTTGCATAACACCTAACTTTTGCTGCTCTTGTAAAATGTTACTTTCAAGGTTAGGAGATCACTATTTAATGTTAGGGATTAGTAATACACCACTTTATTCATTATTCATGAGTAGTGAGTCACATTAACAAGTAATGCATTACTTGGAAAAAAATTAAACATGAAACTAATAACATTTCCAAGCTCTGAATATAATTGATTGAATATAATAGCACACTCTGATGCAAAAATTATTTGAGAATTGTGGGTCAGGTTGTTTCTGATTTCCATTTCCCCGGTGTCTAAACTAGCTAAAGAGTTAGTTTATGTTCAGCAATGAGCGTGCTATTGAAATGATCTTGAAAATCCATGAAATAGTTAAATTCACTTTGCTTCATCAATCCACTTTTCCCTCTCTCCTCAGTCCTCTATTGTTACATCCTGATTAATGTCACTTCTTGTTACATTCTCCTTCTGAGCTATTTGATCTTCTGGGACATGTGATGGAGAGACAAAAGCCCACCTCCACCCACCACGCCAGCAGAGAGTATCTAGGCGAAGGCCACAACTGCTCAAGCCAGAGCACGCAATGACTCCATTAGCCAGGCAAAGCATAGGGGCCAAGAAGTATAGCCAGGAAAAGATCTAAAGGCTGCGGTAACAGCTATACCAAGTAGAAGTGAGTGAATTAGAAGAAGCAAAAGGCTGCACATTGGGAAGCAGTTTCGAGCAGAATGCCTGAGTGATCACAGATAGCTTTGAAGCAAGTAGAAGAGAATCATGGACATAATAGTTTCAAATTCCATACTTTCTTTATACAGATATTTTTGGCCTAGTGTTCTCATAAGTCCTAGACAATACAACCAACAGTGAGCAATCAAGGGAATTTTAGCCTGCAAACATCTGGAGAACCACAGTTGCCTATTCTGGCTTAGAGTACTGGACTTGGACTAAGGTTTACCTGAGTTCAAACTGTTGCTCTCCATCAAAGCTTACTTCAAGTCACTCGCAGTCTAAGCTACTGGCATGATTATCGTAACAATACATCGGATGCCAATGTATACCACTAAGCCCTTTGGAGAAGAGTAGGATACAGATGTTGTAATTAAATGTTAGGAGGTAAATTCCAGCAAACATGGTCCTTCCAAGAATTTCTTGGCTTGTCGCTGAAATTTTTCTCATACAAAAAGTGGAGGAAAAGACTAGAGGATTAGATATCCTTGACCTGACTCTACAATGACTTAGTGGAAGAAGCAGCAATAAGGGGCACTGTGGGGGAAAGTGACCATGTTATACTGGAGTTCCTGATTTCAAAGGAAGCAAAAGCAGAGTGTAGATGCATGTGTACACTGGATTTTAGGACAGTGCTAGAACAGTACAGTGATGAACACTTCTACACTGGAGGCATTCAAGAAAGTTAAATAGACATCTGTCAGACATGATTTTAATTCCTGCATTGTGCAGGTGGTTAGACTCAATGGCCTTAGAGTCCCCTTGCAACTCTATGATTTTGTTATGAATAAAATTTGCTATGAAAATATTTGCAACAGAACAGGTAGTTTAACAGAGACTCTGCACTGAAAACATAGCTTTCTTCCTCTCTTTTGGACCAAACTGAATATGTTTGACTCTGCTTTCTCACATCCTTTAGTCTCCATCCTCTTCCCTTTCACAAGACAGATAAGCTATAGCTACCAGGAAAACAATTTAACCAGTGTCTAAACTACACATTTGCTGTTATCCACAGCAAAAAGTTCTGAGCAAATAGGAGTGAACCTACTTAAAATATATGTCCACCATATGCAAGAACCCCACTCCTGCTGCCACCTAAAGATAGAAGACCATGGCAACAGAGTCCCAGCTTTCTACCTTCAGGTGGCAGCACTAGGGCTTCCTCTGTGGTTGGCAAGGAGGGGGGAATCTTTCTTTCCTCCACAAGGCTTGCTTGTCCAATGGGTAGCTGGACAACAGTAGTGGTGGCTGGGCAGGAATATACTCTAACTTGAACCTAAGCAGCACATTTTAATCCCATTTTACAGATGACCTAAAGTGATCCAAATGTCACTAGTTATACAAAGACAAGGTTTTCCTACATTGCCTGCATCCACCGTTCTGCCACTCTTTTCCCCTCAGGCACATTTCCCTCTTTGTTAGCATAACACTTGGCAATTAAAAAAATGCTCGCAACAATTGGTGACAATGGGATGGTGACTGACCAAAGCTCAAAAACAGGAGTGAGACCAAGGAGAAGACATTTTAAGTTCCAAATTCCACAGTAAGACCTGATGTGATGCCATCAGCAGAACTGCTGACAAGGAATACTGTTCCACATACATGGGTATCTTTCGCAGACTGATGGATTGAGCCTGCTGTTACTACATTTGCTCCACACAATACCACAATAGTGAACTATCCCTTCCTGCAGCTGAAGGTGACCTTAACAAGGACATACCTGGTTGTTGACAATCAAGAGGGAGTTTGCAAAGTCTATGCATTATCACAAACAACCCTGTCAAGCTTCCACTGAATGCCACATTTGATATCATCTTTTCCTGCCACTTCTTTCCTGATATTACATGCACATTCCTGCCAAAAGCAAATTTTAATTTGAATGCTGTGAGCAATAAAAAGACCGTTTTCCCCCCAGCATCTGTACTCTCCAGATACAAATACCTCCTATCAGAGTGAACACAAAAGTGAAGAGAAAAATATCCTCAACACACCATCCTTATACAAACAGCAAATCTCCCAAAACATATGCTGACAACTAGCAATGGGGATAAACATTTATAAATGTTTATCCCCATTTTCTTCAAATGGTTGCAGGGTTTTTTCCCCCAACAATAGTCTTCATGAAAAGCTGTCCATTCAAAGTGAAGCAAATTAAAAGAGCTACTGAGAATACACACAAACAACATTGGGGTGTTTCTTTTAGGCGCTGTAATACTAAAATATTCCATAGTGGTGTGTTTTCACATCCAGACAGTGATGGCATTCAAATGGCACTCAGTCCAACCCAAAGAGAACAAATCTATCATTTTATGGCAACCCTAGCACCTGCTGCTTTTTGCTAGCACCAATTTGAGTTTTCTTTTGCACAACATAATAAGATGTGCTCACCTTGAGCATGCAATTGTGCAAGAACAAAATCATACAAAACTGAATATGACTGAAAATAGATTCTGCCCCTTCTCTGTATGACAGCTTTTCAAGTATTTGGAAAGTGCTGCCATATCTCTGCTCAGTCTTCTTTTCTCAAGGCTAAACATGCCCACTTCTTTCAGTCCTTCTTCACGGAGCTTGTTTTCCATCCCCAGAACATCCTTGCTGCCCTCCTCTGAACCTGCTCCAGTTTGTTGGCATACTTCTCAAAGTGTGGTGTCCAGAACTGGACACAGTACTCTAGATGAGGCCTAGCCAATGCTGAATAGAATGGGAACTAGTACCTCACAGGATTTAGAGACTGTACTTTTGTTAATACATCCTAAAAACAGCATTTGCCTCTTTTGCAGACATGCCACAGCCTTCCAAGCCATATGATGATTCTTCCACCCCTGTCTCCCTTTGGGGGGAGGGGTTGCGGTGACTATACAATGATCCTCACTTAATATCCTGAAGCAGCTGTCTGGATTGCTGAAGAAGCTGGACCACCACGTTGAGGAGTCAATTCAATTTTGCACTATGCCTTCCAGAACGGCCAGGGTGTCTAAGCTACGGTGTCTCAGAATGCCCCCCCCAGAAAAAAAATGTAACAGCAAAGAGCTTATGAGTACTCTATACCTACAATAATACATAACAGATTGTAATTAAGTAGGAAACAATTTGATGGCATACAATCATCATCATCATCTTGTACTTGTACTAAATACTAAGTACCCTGCCAGTGTGAACAGGGATGCAGGTGGCACTGCGGGTTAAACCACTGAGACACTAGGCTGTTGATTGAAAGGTCGGCAGTTCAAATCCACGCAACAGGGTGAGCTCCCATTGCTTGCCCAGCTCATGCCAACTTAGCAGTTAAAATGTGAGTAGATGAATAGGTACCAGATCCATGGGAAGATAATGGCATTCCATGTCTGGTCATGCCAGCCATGAGACCAACAAGAGTGCCTATGGACAAATGTCAGCTCTTCAGCTTACAAACAGGGATGAGCACCCGCCCTTAGAGTTGGACACAACTGGACTTAGTGGTCAAGGAGAACTTTTTACCTTTTTACTGTGTTAATTGCACAGGCAAGTTCCCACGGGAGAAAACCTGGCATTCTGATTAAAGAAAGTAGTCTCAAGTATCCAGCTATCAGCCAGAGTTCAATGGTAAAATTCTTTGAAGCCTGTACTTTTCACCTGCTAGTTGGGTAAAAAGAGAGACTGCTAAGCTCAGACCCAATTACAGTATGTCGTACTGACTGCTGGAGAATATGACTTCTAACTATAGTACTTGGTTTAATTTTGTGGGAAGGAGAGAGATTTTTGACAGTTTGTGCAACTTTTGGAGGGTCCCAAGGAGAAAACTGATCCTTGGATCTGTCAATATCACAGCCCCCTGCCTGTTCTAGAAATTCTGATTGACAGTTCAGATCCATTTTTGTTCCCCCCCCCCCCAAAAAATAATAATAATCAGGAGGCTTCTTTTGAAACCAGAAGTGAAAATTGCCTTCAAATCTAAAAGCAGACTACTTCCAATCTAAAACAGGTTCAGTTTCAAAACAAACCCAGTTTCCCCAGCAAAAATCTTCTGGAGACTCAACTGCCTACTTTTATAGACAATTATTTTCTGGGTATAGCAAGCTCCTCTTTGCTGCAGGCTGCTCTTTCCTGATGCCTGCTCTACTCCATTCTATTATCCTTATGCTGTTGCTTCAGCTTCTCAGTCAACCTACTGGAGACATATAAATCAATTTGTCAGGGAGGTGTCATAGTGATAAGCTGAGCAGCAGTGTGGTCAAATGTCACCCCCCTATAGACCTACTGTTCTGTTCATTTAAGTATTTATTTCTGACATTATTAAATGTGTTGCACTCTCTTAAAACTGGGTAATATGGCATTAAAACCCAGGTTCTCTGTGCCTCTGGAAATTACTGTACTTCTCTATTACATACTTAGGGAGCAAATTCCATGGCTTAGTTGTGCACTGTGTAAAGAAGTGAAAGAAAAAAACCTTACATGAAACTTCTGCAAAATCCAAAAACAGTGGTACATATTGTTTTCATTAATCTACCCAAATCTTGAAAACAAGTTAGCTTTCAAGTTATGCAAGTGTCTTCACCAAGCTGGGCACTGCAAGGTTTGGTAAGGAGAAATGTAAGACTCTCAAAATCATCCTAGCTAGAAACTCCCAGTTAAAAATGAAGTTGCAAAATAACCATTGCAAGCTTGTAGAATCAGTATGATGTATTCTGTTTCACCTTGGGATATACAGTTTACTGTTTTTCTCCAAACACAAAGCACCATCAACTGCTAAAGACTTTTCCCATTGCGTTTGATAAAATATTATAACTTTATTGGGAACAAAGGCATCTACAAATATAGCAATTCCTACACGATAAAAATTGGAAATTAAATTAAGTTCACATGGCAAACAAAGATACAGTCAGAGCCAAATTAACAGTATTATCTAGCCATTAGAAGACATAGTTCACATACCTTCTTGATTGATGTCACGTCAATCAAAATGATATAAAAGTAGTATTTTCTTTTACCTCTTTGTATTTTCCCCACCCTGCATTCTGCTATATGAAGGTCCTCTCTACTTTCTTCCTATTGTGCATAATTTCATACACTCCTTCTCGCATAGAGATGTACATTATTATTTATTCTATACATGCACCACATTGCATTTCTTCTAAGACACCCCAAATCCTCATTCGTACTGGAGTTGCTGCAGCCCCCTTACTCATTCTGATTCCCCCCTTTTTTGCACCTCAACTCTACTGTGTCCTTTTTCAAAGTGTAAGGATGATCAGAATTGTACAGAGTATTCAAAGAGTAAAATATGTTGTCGTGCTGGCAAGTTTTTTCCAGCACCTTTCTTGACAATCCACTGTGGCAGGATGACCCCTTTGAGCCCTTTCCAGTGGGATCACTGGAGACTAGCACGTTTACTTTCAAGGTGGGGAAAACTCTTGAAAAGCATCCTAGACTGTGGACTTAAACCACTGGGGCTCTAGGAGGTTGCTCCTTTCCGGTAACTTTCCCCCCCAAATTAAAAAGAATAGAAGATTCTTATCATGCTCAGAGGCATAAAAGGTAGACAAACTGACCCAAGTTAACAGTGCTCAGAAACTATTTTTTCCATATCCACTTATCACAGTCTTCCCAATGCCAATGGCTTCCAGATGTGCTGAACTACAATTTCCATCACTATCTAGGAAAAACTAAAGTTGTAGAACTCAGTTAAAAGGCAGCAACTTGGATAAGGAATCCTAGCACAAAGCTGAATGCCAGACATCCACTGATTTAATTGCCTTTCTTTTTCCATCCGTTTGGAAAATCTGGAAACCTTAACTGAGTCCGGGGAACTCCTAACAGAATTATTAGCACACTCATCTTAATATAACCCCCAGCAATATTATATTATTGAGGGGAGTTATGACAGTTATTCTCTCTCTCTCTCTCTCTCTCTCTCTCTCTCACACACACACACACACACACACACACACACACACACACACACACACACACACACACACACAAATAGGTCTGTGTAATGCAGCTGCTGGAAAACTGCAAATCGCTGGTTGACTCACCACATCTGGCATGCACTAAGTCACTAGCTGAGAAGCATCTTTAGAGGGCTGGAAGCAGTGCCTGGAAAAGTTACTTTGTGAACTCTGGTCAGCAGACCATCCTGAACAACTCTCTCTCCATAAATAATAATTACATGCTATAAAGTCAATTCCAACTTGTAGTGACACTATCCAGGATTTTCTAGGCATTGAATACTCAGAATACTTCTGGTGTGGTTTGATTCATCCTATTTTCTGGCAAGCATATGTTTTAAGTACGAGCAATCCATCCCCCCTCTTTTGCGAGCTGTTTTGCTCCTTTCTGGCACAGCTCTAGGGCTGCAGTATCTTTGGTGTGATTGGGAGCACTCCTGATTATCCCATCCTGCATGCTGTGTGGTTGCTTAATTCACTCACAAATAGAAGTGTTCTCTTTGGTGACTGACAACCCTTGTGATGTATGCAGTGAACTGACACAATAGAAAGCACAGCAGAGAAACATTCATCTCTCTTTTTCTCTTCTCACAATTTAAAAAAAATTATTCTCCTAAGTAATGCGATGTTGTTTCAGATATGCGAATATCCATGCTAGGCTGATGTATTGCTGTAGCGCTATGCCACATACTAAAATAAAGGAGGGGAAAGGAAATCACTGTGGCCTGTGGAATGACAGACATGGCAAAAGGTAGGGGAAAGTGCCTGGAGAAGGGGCATCAATGATCAATGGGGAGGGGGGGATGAAGCAATTCAAAGTGCTGTCCGGACCCTTCTCATGGGAGAAGAAATATCTCCCATGTGAACTGAAGGATCACGCAAATGTAAGATAAAATAGATAGCACTGAAGATAACATAAAATAGATAGCACTGAAGATAACAGCTGTTTAAACATGACCCAAATAATTTCAAACTACTCCATCTAGTCCCTCCATTATTCTTAGCACCCCCATCCATAAATTATCTAACGTTCAACTCATCTACCTGTCTGATTTTGTTTAATTCTCTCCTCCATGAGCAGCTACCTTGGTTCCCCCAAAATAAGACAGGGTCTTATATTAATTTTTGCTCCAAAAAATGCATTAGGGCTTATTTTCAGGGGATGCTTTTTTCATGTACAATCTATGTTTATTCAAATACAGTCACATCATCTTCTGGTTGCTGCACAATGGTGGAGGATGGGCTTTCCCTTAACTAGGGCTTATTTGGGGGGTAGGGCCTATATTACAAGCATCCTGAAAAATCATACTAGGGCTTATTTTCAGGTTAGGTCTTATTTTCAGAGAAACAGGGTACCTCCCACAATGTTAGGAAACGACAACCAACCCACCTCTCCAGTTAAACTTCTTTTAGCAGATGCAGGTAGTTACAGATGGAGGAGCAAGGAAACTTTCCTTATGTGAACCTTCCTACATTGAGTTATCCTTGGATATAAGCCACTATTTAGCTCCAGATACTAGAAAGTGCTATGTAACTGTGCAACAGATAATTACATAAAAATGTTCTTAGCTAAACCAGCCTTTTCTCCATTGCTCTATCTGAGGACACATGATCCTATATTGTGCTGGCACTTCTAGCACAGAAGGGAAACTGCCAATTGTAGCGCTTCATGCCTCTTACAATAAAAAGGTAATATTGCACAATAAAGTATTTATGATTACAGAACCTTCCAACAATGATACTCAAAAGCAACCCATCTCTCAAGGATAGCTATCAACTATTTAGAATGGGCTAAAGGGGGACTAAAACAATAGGCAAGAAGTCATTTGGGCATTCTTAAATTAATCCAATTAAATATATATATTTATTATATATATATTATTTTTTCATTATATCCTCTTATACCACTCTCCCAATTGGGGATGGGGTGACTGAACTAATTCCATTCCCAGCAACTTGTCAGCTGAGATAGTTAAATTAGTATTAATTTCAAGGGATTTAAGTCACCTCTTCTTTCCAAATGGTTGACCTGAACCAAAGGTTATAATTTCCCATAGCTCAGGCAACTGCTCCCCTGCATTAGACAAGGAACAAGTCCAGAAAATTATCTGCCAATGCATACTGCTGCTTTAGCAGGTCCTTCTGCAGAGCTCAGCACATATCCATGGGGCAAGCAGCAGTAGCCACCTTTAAAGTCACAGCCAGCCACCAACAGCACACAGCATAAGGAAGGGAGTTTATAGCAAGCAGAAATAAGTTTGGCCAACGCAGCAGCAACCCACAGCTCAAAGCAACACAAGCCACACACACAAAGGCATGAGCATAATTCCTAGTGAGAAATGAGCAATGAAGAGTCTCCTACCAGAAAAAAATATATAAGAAATCTGGAGTCCCAAGTTTGCCTGGATGCAACAAAAGCAAACACTGCAGGTCAGGAGAAGGATGAAAAACCTTGATACCTTTTTCCAAGAAAGATGCTTCAAGGTCACAATCCTCATATTATCCTCCTTACACATGACAGATGGGTGCAGAGGCAGAGGAGAAAAGTCAGACATGAAAGGCACACAAGGGCTAAAGCAGAAGAAATACCATTTAATCCTGGAATAAGCAGCAAAGTTAGCACCACACTCGACTGGCAGATATTTAACCACCCTATGAAGAATGCTTATAAAGAGTCTTGTAGCACTATCAGAACTAAAACGTTTATTACATCAGGCATTTTTGCAGGCCATCTAAAGTAAACGTGTTAGTCTTTAAAGTCCCACTGGACTGTATTTGCTGCAAGAGCTAAGCGATTTAACAGGACCACCTTTCTGGAAGCTGTGAGTATATCGACATTGGAATAGACACTGATTTGCTGAGGGAGGGGGGGGGCAAAAATGAAGGCTGCTTTCTAATGTCTCCTGTGTTGATTACGTTAAACTCCATCCATTCTCCGGTCTTTCGGATTCAGCCCTTGAAACTTTGCTGTCTCACAGCAGAACCATTACCTTACATCCCGGAGCATGAGAGCTCACTTTCACAGACAACCAGACATGCCATCTGATTATCTATCCCCACCAAACTGATTACAGGGATTGGGAAGGATGTGGTGTAAACAAGAGCAATTATACACACCCTTCATCCCTATTTGTGGATACAGTATATATTTCCCTACCCACACAAAACAAATTGTAGAAGAATTGATGCTTTTGAATTGAGGTGCTGGAGGAGACTCTTGGGAGTTCCCTGGACTGCAAGGAGAACAAACCTATCAATTCTAAAGGAAATCAAGCCTGAGTGCTCCCTTGAAGGACAGATCCTGAAGCTGAGGCTCCAATACTTTGGCCATCTCATGAGAAGAGAAAACTCCCTGGAAAAGACCTTGATGTTGGGAAAGTGTGAAGGCAGGAGGAAAAGGGGACGACAAAGGATGAGATGGCTGGACAGTGTCATGGAAGCGACCAACATGAATTTGACCCAATTCCAGGAGGCAGTGGATGACAGGAGGGCCTGGCGTGCTCTGGTCCATGGGGTCATGAAAGAGTCGGAGACGACTAAACAACAACAAAAGCCCTTTTCTCTCTGTTGAATGCCATTTACTCTTATGCAACGGCAGATATATCCCTCGATCTCCTCAACTCTGTTTGGAGGGATCCCTTTCCCCACCTCAACATCCTTTCCACACCCACGGTCCCATCCCCATCCGAACCATCCTCTCCTCTAGTCATTCTACTGCGCGTTTCTTTTTCTAGAGACACGAGGGCTTCCCCCTCGCTCCAGACTCGGCGAAAATAGAAGTCGAAGCCTTGCCAATCTCTCGCCATTCACCCTCCAAGGGCGTATTAATACGGCTTCTCCCGTGTTAATCCAGAATTACACAGCCTGCGGTGGCAACGACTCCACTTATGCCGAGGATCATGAAACTGTATACAGTATTCCCCTCCGCCACCAGCCCCCGGTCTGTTTCTAAGGCAAGGCGCCCGGGAGCTGAGAGCGACGACCAAGAGGACCGCCGGGCATGGCCCGAGTGCTTTCCAGCTCCTGCTGAGTCAGCATCCCCGGGAGTCCGCGAGAGGAAGCGCAGAGACCCGACTTGAGTGCTGGTGCTCCGACTTCGCCCCTCACACACGCTTTCTTCCCCCCCCCCCATCTTCCCGCCGCCTTTCCCGCTCCGGCTCCCGAGGAACGAGCTCCAGGGCTGAACTTTGGAAGGCGACTTACTCGGGCGCTTGAGGCTGCCGGTCCTTCCCGCTCCCTCGAGGTCTCTGGCTAAAGGGAAGCCCCGCGCCGCAGACATGCCCGGACGGGCAAAAGGGGTCGGCCGAGTCGGCCGACGGAGAGCCGGGACAGCGCCGAATGGGTCCTGGGCAGGCGGCGCGAGACCCGGCTGCGCCCAGCCGGCTCTGGGGAAGTGCTGCTCTCGCGCGCGCTTGGCTTGCCTCTGGTGCTGCTGCTGCTCCTGCTGCTGCCGCCGGCACTACTACTATTACTACTGCAGGGGGAGGAGGAGGTGGCGGCGGCGGCGGTGTCCTTCCCTCCCCGCCAACGACTTTCAAGTCACCTGCAGGCAGCGGCGCAGGCTGGAACCGCGGCGCAGAGCTCTGCTGATAGGCAGCCGGCGCGGCTCCAGCGCGCCTCCTCGCCTCA